>NC_043014.1:20078046-20108046 GCF_006345805.1 Octopus sinensis | reverse complement strand
GACTTTGCCATTCGTATGAAATGTGGACTCATCACTGAAAATAAGACATTCCTTGATCTCGGTTTCTGCAAGTTTCTCTTGCATATTAACACAGAATTGTTTGTACTTTGGCTTGTTATCTGCCGTTATGGCCTGAACGCACTGCAGCTCATAGGGTTTCATTAGTAAGCGTTTCGCCAGAACGTGCCAAACAGTCGTTGAAGGAATCTGAGTTTCCAAAACCGTGCTTCTTATGGACTAATTGGTGCTTCGCAAAAGCTTTTGGCGAACCCGCTCGACCGTTTTTTCTGATATTAGTCCAGATCCTTTTTCCCTGCACAGACAGCCCTCCTCATTGAATTTTTTTGTGCCATATCCAAATCTGCATTGCCGTTTTGACCTGTTTCTACACATGCTGTTAAAGTGTGAAGTCATTTGAACAAGAACTGGCAAAGTTATTAGATTGCGAAATGATATCAATTTTTTTAAAACACCCTGTATATATATATATATATATATATATATATATATATATGTGTGTGTGTGTGTGTGTGTGTGTGTGTGTGTGTGTGTGTGTGTGTATATATATGTATATATGCATATATATATACATAAATACATATATATATATATAGCAATAATAAATCTCTGAGCGAGATGTCAACAGTAAGCGCTCGACAACGTAAAGGAAACTAGTCATCTTAATATGGCTAACCAGTAGGGGTGGGGGTGTTACTGTAGCTTTTTAGCCCCCGGAGATCATCGTCTCCAGCTGGCTTTAGACACAATCCTGTGCTCTTTAATGATATTCGCAAAGAGAGGTCATCCTCTCTCGAAAACCTAAGTGATACGTATGGACTGCAGTTTCGAGATTATTGTCTCTCGTCAGCACACGCTATATATATATATATATATATATATATATATATATACATATTCATATACATATGTATGTGTATATCTATACATATGATATGTATAGATGTGTATATATATATATATGTGTGTGTGTGTGCATGTGTGTGTGTGTGTGTGTATGTGTGCGTGTATGTGTGTTTGTGTGTCTGTGTGTGTTCGCATGCGCGTATGTGTGTGAGTGTGCGCATGCATGTATATATATGCGTGTATATATATTATCTAATAATAAAAATGTATATTTACTGATGCCTTGCCTTTCATTTTCCTGTTTTCATCACTAAACTTATATCCTCTCTACATTTCCTTGTGTACGTCGTGTCTGTGTCTCATTTAAAACTAAACTTCTGTAGTTTTACGTTTTTATCAAATGTTTTATCATAAGGAATTCCAGATAAAATACCCCCCAGTCAACAGCTGCTATTCTAACAAATTAATAGGACTAGACATAAATCAATGCAAACATGAATACAACGCATTAATATACATCAAACAGTATTATTAAAAATAATAAAAAAACTACATGTGAAATCTATTTTATATATTAGATATATACTAACTATAGAATAAGTGAATACATAAAACAGAAGAGAAAATCCATTGCATCAGACGATAGACAAACACGAGCCCATGCTTGAAAAACAGAGAAATTGAAACCCTCTTATCAATAACAAACCACAAGCTTTTAAACTGCTCACAAATTGTGATTTATAAACTCGTATGCAAACGTGGGAATTGCAATGAAATCTGTAACTCACACTGTTGTAAGTTGCAAGCCGACATATTAAATAGCACCGACAAAAAGGAATGGAGGTTCCTTAATTCATGTATTATATTGGGTTGTCTGGAATGTTCCTGCCGATTTTTAAAGGAAAGAAAAAGGTCAATGAATACTTGCCATTACATTTTAAATCACCCAAATATGAACCATTTTGTTGCACAAATTGTCTCTATCTTTTCATTAACTTGATAATACCCTCTTCCCAGAATTGCGGTGGTTTCATGGCAAAGAATTCATCAAGGTATCTTTTTACGTCATCTAAGGAATTGAAATTTTTACCATTAAGACTATTCTGCAGAGACCTGAATAAGTGGAAATCCGAAGGAGCAATATCTGGTGAATATGGAGGGTTGGGTAACACATCCCAGCCGAGCTGCAGCAATTTCTGCCTGGTTCCCAAAGTATCAAGTGCCGAAAATGAACTTTCTTATCTTCCATTTTAAAGGGTTACAGAATTAACACAGGTTAGATCATAAACCTTCTTCCACGAAAAGATAGCTTAAACTGTGCTCTAAAATGGAGGTGTTGTCAAATCCTATTTTGTGGACTCAACCATGTTCTAAAATGAGTCATACGAACTTTCCGGACAACCCAATATATCCAGATAAAAAAAAATATAGCTTAACTATGTTGTAAGAAGTTTGCTTCCCAACCAAATAGTTCCTGGTTCAGTCTCACTGTTTGGCACCTTCGGTAGGTATTTTTAACTATAGCTTCAGGCCGACCAAAGACTTGAGTGGAAACTGAAAGAAGCCCGTCATATATGTATGTGTGCATGTGTGTGTATTTGACGGGGCGTGGTGGTGTGTAATTTACATGGTTGTGGTAGGTGTTTGTCCGTGTTTGTATCTGGGTGCGACAAAATGATCTGACATATTTGTAAGTTAAATAAAAACGAAAAAAAAAAAAAAATTCGCACGTGTTCGGCCAACTGATGTTACCGAGAAATGAGATCAAATGCATCCTCCCGGGTGCATTTATTTAAATGTACACACAAAAATGAATATAATCAGCAATGCGTTCACACTTCATGAACTGAGAAATTCTGTTTATAAACTCAGGAACATACATCAATATACTTTTATATATATATGTGTGTGTGACCGCATGTGTATCGTTGGCGATTTTCTTTCTCCGTCTTCCCTTATATATATATAAGTGTCCAATAGAATAAGTACTGGGCTTACAAAGACTAAGTCCTGGAATCGATTTCTTTGACTAAAGACGGTATTCCAGCGTGACCGCCGCAAAATGACTGAAACAAATAAAAGAATACATAAACATATACATTATATACATGCATAATATATATTTATAAACACACACATATTTTGTGTGTGTTAATTATTTGTGTATATGCATATAACATCTATACACGCATATAAAAACACACACACACACACACACACACTCACACATATATAAACAAAATACATACATATATAAATCTAACTATAGGGAAAAAATTAAATATTAATTTTACTAGTGGCCAACGTGTATGTATTTTATATTTTTGTATATATGATGTTATTTGTAGCCTGCGGACATCTTTACTGACTCTGACCGCTGGTAAAAATTAATATTTAATTTTCTACTTTTATTTCGATTCATATATATAGTTGTGTTAGTGTGTGATTGTGCATCTATGCGTGTATGTGTAAGTATGTGTATGTGTGTATACAAGCATGTGTGCGTGCGTGTGTGTGTGTGTATGTGTGTGTGCTGAGCAGGCCAGTGGCTTTGTGTAATTATATGTATTCTGTGTAGATGCGTTGCATATAGCAATATTCCACTGTTATCGTATTGTTTATTAATCCTGAATGTTGCAACAATATTTTGCACATACCGACCAACGGCCACACTTCACAGTTTACTAATTTACAACGCAATAGTGAACGCATAAGTGTTGTCGATGTTTCCTAAGATTTAAATCAGTAATTAAATGGAACGTATATCATTCTGGTTGACTGTTGCGGACACCATTGAAGAGCTTAAGAACTGGTACTGAGAGGGAGATTATGAAAGAGATTAACGCCGAGTGCTGGTCCATTGCCTCGTACATATGATTGTGTATTATATATTGCACACACACACACACACACACACACTAACACACACACACACACACTAACACACTGAAACATACGCACACACATATGCGCACAAACACGCGCGCACACCCACACCCACACATACAGATAGCTGGAGTACATATTTTCATACTCACACACAAATACAGACATAACATTCACGCAAAGGCATAAACATTGATTTATATTCAAACTTGCTTACATAGAGTTTCCATTAGCTACACTGATTTTCTCTCTCTGTCTCTGTATATATATACATATATATATACATATATATATATATATATATAATATATATATATATATATATACATATGTATTTATTTATATATATATGTGTGTGTGCGTGTGTGTGTGTGTATGCGTGCGTGTACATATATGTATATATGTGCATAACTGTGCTCATATATATGTTTATATATTCTCATGCATATGTATATGTATTTATAATTATGTTCGTACATACTGATAAACACGCACACACAACACATTTAAACATGCACAGAAGCAGGCACATTACATGCATCTTCATTGCACAAGACATGTTACCTGCCCCAGTGGTTGCAAGATAGGTCTTACAATGGTGTGGTTGTAAGTTCGATTCCTGGACCGGCCTTTGTGTTGTGTTCTTGAGCAAGACACTTTATTTCACGTGGTTCTAGTTGCCTCAGCAGTAAAAATGGCGTTCCAGCGTCACTTGTGCAAAGTCAGTCTACATTAGTATTTCCCTTGGACAACATCGGTGGCGTGGAGATAGGATGCTGGTATGCATGGGTGACTGCTGGTCTTCTATAAACAGCCTTGCTCGGACGTGTCTCGGGGTGGGGAAATTTCTAGATGCAATCTCACGGTCATTCGTGATCGAAAGGGGTCTTTACCTTCATTAAGGCACTATTATAAGAAAGTTCATTACTGAATCATACTATACTAAAATCGATACCGCAAATAGTCATGAAAATGTTCATAAAGCCCCATTGCCTTACAACCATACAAGCAGTCTAGAATATCCAATTCTCCGAGTAAAAATCCTACAGGAAGGATACGCATGATCAAATGTCTCAGCAGGTGTTTTATTAGAACTAATGACGCCATTTTTAGTGATATAAATGTTTAAACCTCTTTTTTTTAAACATTATATCGGTTATCTTTTATTTGTTTCAGTCAATAGACTGCAAACATAGTAAGACACCGCCTTGAAGAATTTTCCGACCCCAGTACTTATTTTATTTTTATGTTATACATATAGAATAAGAAAATAAAAACATAAAAGAATACATACATATGCGCATATACGCATCTATACATATACACACACATATATAAAGATGCATATCGGTACGTACACAGATCCGTATACACAGACACACACATGAAGACAGAGGCACACACATATTCACATACATATATACATACATATATAGATACATATATTTATATACATATACACATCCGGATTGTAATGTTACATCTCTAAATACATGTTATTCGAATACGGTTCTGTTCTAGTATATAAGGTTTTAACTCAGGGGGATTAATCCGAGTTGGGGGTGTTATATTTTCATTAGTTCGGTGTGGTTTAGATTGTAGTATGTAAATGTCTGTTTAGCTGTATGCAGGTACCTGGGTAATTGCTCCGTAAATCTGTTTGCAATGTGCTTCTTCGTTAACAATATTGAGAGTGACTCTTCGGAACATAGCTGGCATTTCCGTGATAATGTGCTATAGGGACTCAAATGTCTAATTATGGACTAGGTCAGGTTATATTTTGCCTTCATCTTCTTGAGCCTCCAGATAAAATCATTCAGCGATGCTACATACCGTTTAAGGATTTTTCGAAAGCTGCAATGTGGTTGCGATAACGACTCTTAAAAAAATATATGGGTGGGGTGTATATATATATATATATATACGTGTGTGTGTGCACGCGTGTGTGTGTGCACGCGTGTGTGTGTGCACGCGTGTGTGTCTAAGCGTAAATTATGTGAGAGAATATGGTTGTATTTTCAAAACAAATACCTGCCTGAGACAACGAATATATTTTGATTCCTAGTGGAACATCTGATGATGGCATAATCTTCGCTTTTTCCTGTCGTTTGTAGTTTTTCACGTGTTTACATTGTTTGTTCCACTTCATTTGCACCTTCTCACAAACACATATAAAGAAGCATTCTCTCATAAATGAATATCTGTGTGTGCGCTTAGAATATTCTCTAATATACTAACACACACACACATACACCACACACACACACATATATATATATATTATATATATATATATATATATATACATATATATACATATATATATATATATAAATACATATACATAGATACACACACATATATATATATATATACATACACACACACACACACACAATATATATATATATATATATATATATATATATATATATATATATATGCGTTTTAACATACGTACGCTACTGCTGAAAAATGTCAAGTATCTCTTGAGCAATACAATTTCTCAGAGATATATCGCAAGAAATAAATAAAAAAAAACTTCGAAGACTTGCTTAAATTAAATTTTTGAAGCTTAGGTTTCATAAGTTACAAGTTACTGACAAATAAAAAAAGAAACAATGAATATAGAAAAACTATACCAAATAACGAAGTATAGGAGAAAATATAAAAAGACATATACGAATTTAAGTGAGTGGAGACCAGGTAACTTAATTCGGCTGCATGCAAAGAATAGTAGATGAAACCTCTTAGGTTATTGATTCACTTACTATATACTGCCAGCGTTTAAAATGTAATAACGTTTACTCACATTCTTATGTAATAAATATTCTTTATATAATGTTGTAGCCACAAAGAATCTGTCTACATTAAATTTAATACATACCCGGAGAGACATTATGCATGTATCTATACAAACTTCTATGTATATATATATATATTATATATATATATATATATATATACACGTATATATATATAAATATACATAGATGCACATATAAAAGAATATTATATATATATACGTATATAAGAATATTATATCACAAGGATGGAAGATGCCAGGCTTTGATAGTAAATCACAACATTTGTTTCTGCACAGCACACTAGCTTTATGTTGCTGAGTTTATATTCATATACCATTATAGAAGACTATTTTTAAAATAATTACTATATAGATGAATGTTTTTCAAAAACAACCGTTTGTGAGCGGTTCATCAGACTTTCAGATTCCGAGCGCAAGCATAGACTTACAATAATACCGCAAGCAATTATAATATCAGTTATATGTTTATGCTTGCGTGCCACGAATTTTGATAATTTGATACTATATATCTGTATACAAGCCTATGGATATACACACAACGATATATGTATATATATCATCATGTTAGTTGGTGTATTGCTTTGCTCATTCTGTCATAGGCTACCCCTCAATAAGAATCATAATTTTAATTACTTTATGTTCGACAACATATTGATTTCAAATGTTGGCACAAGGCCAGCAAGTTCGCGAGCAGGGGTTAAGTGAATTTTATTGACCCCAGGGTTGTCGAGTCCTAAATGATGAAAGGCAAAGTCGACCCCGGTGGAATTTGAACTCGGAAAGTAAAAACGGACGAATTGCTGCTAAGCATTTAGCCCGGCACACTAGCGATCTTGCTTAACGTTGGACAACATATTCTTTTCTACTCTAGGCACAAGGCTCGAAACTTTTGGGGAGGGGGCCAGTAGATTAGATCGACACCGAAAGGATGAAAGGCAAAGTCGACCTTGGCGGAATTTGAACTCAGAATGTAAAGATAGACGAAATACCGCTAAGCATTTAAAGATTGTTGTAGAATCTTTTCTACTCTAGGTATAAGGCCTGAAAGGGGAGACTCCAGTCGATTACATCGATTGCAGTACGCAATTGGTACTTAATTTATCGACCCCCTCCACAAAAGGATGAAAGATAAATTCAACCTCGACGGAATTTGAACTCGGAACATAAAGACAGACGAAATACCGCAATGCATTTCGCCGGGCGTGCTAACGTTTCTTATTTCTTTACTGCCCATAAGAGGCTATACACAGAGGAGACAAACAAGGACAGACAAACGGATTAAGTCGGTTACATCAACCCAATTGCTTAACGGATACTTATTTAATCGACCCCGAAAGGATGAAAGGCAAAGACGACCTCGGCAGAATTTGAACTCAGAATGTAGCAGCAGACGAAATACCTATTTCTTTACTACCCACAAGGGGCTAAACACACGGAGGACAAACAAGGATTACATCGACCCCAGTGCGAAACTGATACTTATTTAATCGACCCCGGAAGGATGAAAGGCAAAGTCGACCTCGGCGGAATTTGAACTCAGAACGTAGCGGCAGACGAAATACCGCTAAGCATTTCGCCCGGCGTGCTAACGATTCTGCCAGCTCGCCGCCTTCGTTGGACAACATACTGATAGAAAAATTGAATAGCTTGATTCAGCTCGATAAACAGCATTTCACTAAAAATAAACACAACAAAATGTTATAATATATATATATTTTTCTCTCCATGTTATCGAATCTAATGAGATTTCTAGTGAAAGAAAAATAGCTAAGGCATAAACATTGATAGCATGGAACATTTTGTATTTTCTTTCCTCAATACACCATCAATACCTTACACTATACAGCCTACAATAGTTTAATAAGAGTGGGCAGAAATACGGTTTATATATATATATATATATATATATACCACGTACGTACACTTTGGTCTCTTATACACAGACATATATGCATATATATATATATATATATATATATATATATAATATATATATATATATATATATATATAATATATATATATATATATATATATATATATATATATATGTAATATATATGTGTATATATTAACATGTCACTGTATTGACTCTGTTGTCAATGAAACTACACCATGTTCCTATTTCAATTTGCTAAATAACTATAACTTGACCGCTATAAGCCGATGAATTAGATCAATGCTGACCTCCTAAAAAGATTAGTCGCCATATTTATTAATAATACGCAACAGTTCTGCCATATTTGATATTTGCAACGGAAACTAAATTATCTATTATCGGCTTTCGTCTTAATCCGTTTAATTATCCTTCTTCGATGTTCAAAAATTTCCGTTTGAAAGTTTGTATTAATGTATGTACGCAGTTATGTAGTTGTAACGGTTTCTCTACCCCTCTCTCTTTCTCCATCTGTCTGTATGTCTGTCTCTGTCGATCTGTCTCTATGTTTCTTTCACTGAATATATATATATATGGAGAGCGTGTGCCCTTGTGCTCCTGTCCTTTTTGTATGCCTATAAACGTATACATGCACACATTCAGTCATTCATGCACACACATACACACACGCACGCCCCTTTTCCCACTTATATACTTCACCTATGGGTGTAATTTCGTGCTGAACTTTATTGCGTATAACTGTCACCAGTAGCTCTGGCTGACTCAAGTTTGGGGAGGAAAAACCCATCGGCTTCACGTTTACATGCATGCACACATGCATCCACACATACGCACACTCGGACACATATTTTTATATGTGTGTGAGTGTCTGTGCTAAGCTAGTATGGCGGTAATGAATACATATGATTGCAGAACATATAAAGACACTTCCATATTACATTCAAATGTAATACAATCATACAAATATTTAAATATTGTATTTTAGATATTGTATCATATTCCATAAAAATGACACTTAAAATTTCTTAACATATCACTGGAAGTGTTTACTTAACATTTTATCCCTGCAACATTGAAACACTTAAAATTTATCGACGCAGTTATTCGACCTGCAACTAACAGTAGTTAAATCCCCTCCATATCAAAAAACTCCGGCTTTAAAGTGAAAAATCATATTGAACCGATATGTACACTGCTACATACCACTTAAAAGACAGAACATTCACATATGGTTTATACTTGCTTATGCCTCAATTCAGTTAGCACTGACGTTGGACTGAGATCTACAAGTAGCATGAGCCAACAAAGGTGTCTCAAGGCATTCGCTTTGTTTTCTAGAGATAATCTGGAACTCGACTGCGGAGTTTACTTTGTATCGTCTATCTGGATGTTTTGTTGTCCCTAGTTTGTACTACCTGCCTGGATATTTTGCGGTCTTGTCCCATTTTGTATTATATATATATATATATATATATATATATATATATACCGACGTACGTACACTTTGGTCTCTTATACACAGACATATATGCATATATATATTATATATATATATATATATATATATATACTAGCAGTATCGCCCGGCGTTGCTCAGGTTTGTAAGGGAAATAACTATAAAGCATTTTTAGAGAGTTATAGCCCCAAAATAGCAAAAAAATGGAACAAAATGATGGTAAATTTTTTTTTAGTTAAAAAAGGTGGAGTTGCGTCCCCTAGACAGTTTGCGTTTTGTGTTTTTGATTCTCGACCCCATGTCGAATTTATCGATTTTTTCAGAACTGGGGGAACTTTCAAATTTTCGCTGCGTTAGTTTTGAATTATGACATTGGGCTATGTGTGTGTCAAGTTTCATCAGAATCGGTTGAAAGCCGTGGTCAGGGTGAGGGTACAAGCAAACAGACACACAGAAACACGCACAGACAAACTGCCGTTTATATATATATATATATATATATATATATATATATATATATATATATATATATATATATATATATATATGTATGTATATATATATGTGTCTGTGTAATATATATATATGTATGTATGCATATATATATATGAGATAATATTCTCACTTCAATATTAATAGTGAAACTAGTAAACTGAAAGTATTATTACACAGTATGACGTGTAAAAACCATACCATCTCTATTCTAATATGTGATAATACTTTCAGCTTACTAGTTTCACTATTAATATTGAAACTATTAAAGTGAGAATATTATCTCATATATATATATACATACATATATATATATTACACAGACACATATACATATATATATATGTATATATATATGCATATATGTCTGTGTATAAGAGATTGCATGTAAACGTGAAGCCGATATGTGTGCATGAATGAGATTCATAAGAGATTGCTCCGGGCTCGCATTAGGCAAGAAGTTTAAATTTGTTTTGGTCCATAAAATCGCATGGACCCTAAGCAAGGCATGTGTAAAATTCGAATGAAATCGGTTCGGTAGTACTCGCGATTTAGTGATGCACACAGACAGACACATTTTCTCAGGTTTTATATATATATTATATATATATATATATATATATATATATATATATATATATATATATATGTTTATATGTTTATATAATATATATATATATATATATATGAATATATATATATTTATATATTTATATATTCCCATAGAAATACATTCAGAAAACATGTAAACGTTTCACAAAAACTGATACCCTTATATATTCAAATCGTCCGCTTAAGTCTCCATTTACGTAACATTTATATTCTACTTTATGCATGCTCTCATATATTGTCCATTAGCTGCTTGTATGAATGGATTTCTACGTTCTTCAAATGTTACAGTTATAAAGATATTCATATACCATTAAAATGCTGCATATGTGAACGCATTCATAAACGCACCTGTCTCTCAATATTTGCCTCTAACGCTTGCTCTCTCGTAATGTACTATGCATCCGGTCGTCGGTTTTGTTTTTATGAAAATCTATGCTCTTCTCTGTCATATATATCTTCACTCGAGGTTGGTGCTTCCTATCAGAAACCAGCTGGCTAGGTCATCATGGTTCTTCTTTTTCTGTCACAAAAGCCTAGTTGAATATTTTGCTGAAGAGTGTTAAAAATGCATACATTGAAAGGAACGCGGCTGGAGTGAATTATATCAAGTGAGCGTTTTGTTTACTACACCATGTAGAAAATTACATATAATAGAAATATTAAAATCAAAATAACAATAAAATACCGACGATGAAGTAAATTGCAAAAATATAATAAAAACGTATATATATACATACGTTTTTAGTGAGAGAGACAGAGAGATAGAGAGAGAGAGAGGTAGATAGATAGATAGATAGATAGATAGATAGATAGATAGATAGATAGATAGATAGATAGATAGATAGATAGATATATGGATGGATAGATACGCGTGTGTATGAATTCTTTTGTATTTAATGATTTTATTTCTCATAATTTTTTTATTATTTTATTTTTTATCATTTTTTTTGCAATTTATTTAATCATCGGTATTTTATTGTTATTTTAACTTTAATATTTCTATTATATGTAATTTTCTAGATGGTGTAATTTAATTGTTCATTTTGAAATGATAAAAGATGTTGTTTTCTATTTTATATATATATATATATATTATATTGTGTGAAATTTGATTTAGTTTTTCTAAATTCAATTTTTTCCCTGTAAATTAAGATTAATATTCCCACAAATAATTATTATATATATATATATACGAAATCAAATTGCAACTGACAGGTTATTGACAGAATCAGTGTGTATCGGGCGAAAGACCATGATGTATTTAGTCGATACTTCTTCACTTTATACCAAAACTCTGCCATGTCTTAGTTTTCACCATTCATGTTGTGAATAAAATCTTGAGAACTTTGCGTTTCATAACTTCGAAGTCGATAACTAAAGTAGTATTCCTTTACTAGGGTCAATTCTAGCAGAAATCGGCTTTTACTCTGCTGTGCTAGAAGTGCTCATTACACGACGGTGCACGACGTACACGACGGTACTTCTAAACCTCCTTCAAATTTCTAAGTTCCCAAGGCAAAGAAAGGGCAACATAATTACTAAGGGTGAATACAACTGAATGCACAACAATGTACCGACGCCCCAGCATGTCCACTGTTCATTAAGTGAAGACTGTAAAAGAATTACATGATCCACACAATATTGTAATGTGGGATGGTCGGGTTAATTAACAAAAAATAAACATGAAAGTTTTTCTGCGATTATTAACCAGTGCACATTCAAATAATGCAGTTTAATTCGACTTTAGAAGTGACCGGATATTCTGTCATCTGCTTCCGGTTTTTTAAATAATTACTTTCATTCGTTGTCATTTCCTTGACGTAAATGTAACGTCAGCAACATTTCATAGAATTTTCTGTCTGTTGGCTTCAGATTTCTACTTCCTGTCCCTCTCCTAACAGTGATCGTCATCGCCATCTTTTCCTCTTATTGTATTTGTTGATGTTGTTTTTGCTTTTGTTGATGTTGCTGTCGTTCTTCTTCATCGTCTTGTTGTTGTTGTTGTTGTTGTTATCATCATTATTAAGGCAGCGGGCGGGCAGAATCGCTAGCACACCGGACGAATGGTTTAGAACTATTTCACCATCATCAGTGGGATTTGCGTAATCGACCAGCAGCCTCTCACCAAATTCTAGACCATGCGACCTATAATAGAATGGCTTGTTGTTGCTGTTGTTGTTGTTGTTGTTGTGTTCTCTTCTTCTTCTTCTTCTTCTTCTTCCTCTTCTTCTTCTTCTTCTTCTTCTCCTTCTTCTTCTTCCTCTTCTTCTTCTTCTTCTTCTTCTTCTTCTTCTTTAGTTAGAGAGCCATGCATGCTAATATATTAAGCCCAATATACCCATCATGTCTACCGTTTTGATAAGGGTACATCAGGTACATGCATCACAGCCATAAGTGCGCCACATAGTGAACTCATATCAAAATAAACAGCGCAGGACCTTGCCTGTTAGAATTATCTTCAGGTCGAGTGACCCATCCTACTCAAATGGTCCATGAATAAAGTTTGTTTAAGTATGATGAGCAAAACACCCAAATTTTTAGAGGTGAATTATTCAAACCCCAAAGAATTCATCTCAACACATGTCTATGGTGATCCCCCACTACTACCGCTCAGGATCAGAGATGCACATATCGTCAGCCACTCAGGGGCATGCTCAACTGGTTAAGGACAAACAACTGACAATCGCATCTATGATATTGAGCAGAATATTTGCTGTAGGCCATTTTTATATCAAGTCAAAACAATGTACATGATAACTCTTCCAATCAGTTAGGATCAGAAGCCATGGGGGATCACTACCTGGTACAGCATCGTGGAATTTTTTCTTCTTCTTCTTCTTCTTCTTCTTCTTTATCTTCTTCTTCTTCTTCTTCTTCTTCTTCTTCTTCTTTTCTTCTTCTTTTCTCTTTCTTCTTTTCTTTCTTCTTTTGTCTTCTTATTCTTCTTCTTCTTCTTCTTCTTCTTCTTCTTCTTCGTTTTATTCTTAGTAGTAGTAGTTAATTTTTTTGGCACAAGGCCAGAGTAGTGGGGGTTAGTTGATTGCATTAACCTGAGTAATTGACTAGTACTTTATTTTATCGACTCCGTTAAGATTAAAGGTAACGCTGACCTCGGCTTCATTAGAACTCAGATAATAAAGAGCTGCAAGAAATGTCGCCAAACATTTCAATAAGTAATTCTCAATTCAGAAATCATAAAGGTAATGTGACATACTTCAGGATTTCATACACTGAAAATTATGTAGCATTATGAAATATCATCAATAAAGTGGCGATCTGTCGGAATCGCTAGTACTCCGGATATATAATGTTCAGTGGCATTTCGCCCATCTTTGGGTTCAAATTTCAAATTCTGTTTTTCGGGTTCGATGAAATAATTACCTGTCACGTACTCGGCTGGCTGGAACCTCCTTTTTCCCCAAATTTCAAGCTTTGAGCATATAGAGGAAAAGTTTAGGAAATGCCGAAGTCAAGCGAGCGAGTGTAACCGAATTGCACCAGAAAATTCTTTCGATAATGATTGAGTGACCATGTTTTACGATATGACATTTCTTATTTAAAAAAAAAAAACAGTCGGGGTTGCAAGATTAGTCAACATTTTATCTTTCTAATATCTTTCTTCTTCGACCCGCTGAGTTACGGAGAGATAGAAACAGGAAGACCTGTATGAAGCGGTGGTGCAGCATAAACACGGAGATACACACGCACACACACACACACATACACACACAGATACATACATGTGTGTGTGTGTCTGCCACCAGGAAACAAATGATTCCTGTTCAAAATATCACCCTAGACAGACAGTTATGTGTCACGAAAAGAAATGGAGAAATTTCTGTTCAATTATATAGAGCTGAAGATAGATACATTATGTAGAATATATTGATTGAAATTCGAAATTAATAACAATGATAATAGGTACGCTAGAAATATATTTATACAAACACCTGATCTTGCATTAGTAGAATACTTTCTTATAGAAAGAAGAAACTAAACAAAAATACTATATATACGCAAAATATACAGATTTAAGCCGGGTTAGATGAGAAAGTATAATATTAGCAATAACAATAGTAATCATAATAAATTATTAGAAAACTGAACTAAAAACATATAATTATGGCAATATATCAAGTAAATTAAGAACATTTTGGAAATTAAAGAATATCTCTCTCTCATGTCGGTTGTAATTATTACAATTACAAGGATTTCTATAAAACCATCGACAGATGGTCCACAATGTTAGATATGTATGTTACATAAAACAGCAATATTGAGAGTTGTAATAGATGTAAGAGCATTCTGACATCACGTTTGTTAACTTTGGACACTTTTAAAGCATGCTTTCAAAGATGTACACGATTCTTGTTTTAAGAAAGTAACTCATGTTGTATTTCTCCAAACAAGATTAATAAAAGGAAGATGTTGCATGAGAAACAAAATACAAAACTACCATGTTATGTAACGAGTAAAAGAAAGATAATCCAAGCTATAAACTTAAGAGGAGAATCGACTAATGCTTTGTATTTTGTCTATCTTTCTGCCTGGTTCTGACTGTTAAAAAAAACTTTACCCAATATGTCTAAATGTTACAGCATATTATAACCTACCTCCTCTATATGGGTCAACTAAATCTGTTAACAGTAGGCAAAACCAGTATTAAAAACCTACAAAAACTGTTTTACATATTTAGTTAAGATATAAATGATGTAAGGGATGAGACATGTCCCAAAAACTAAAACTGAAGTCTTTAAATTTGATGCAGAAATCAAAATGAAAATCACCCATACAATTATTTGGAGGAGATGAAACTAAAGAAATAGAATACAAGGAAATAGAGAAAATTAAATATATGTTCAACAAACGAGAAGATTAATATTAGAATTAAAACATAAAGTGAGAAATAAGATAATAAGTATGAATATACATCATAATAGTTATAGATTACGTATCAACATAATAAGCCAGGAAGTAAGTGAAATGAAAATTTAGACAGAAAACAATGAAATTACAGCTTTCTGAATCTACAGACCCAAATCTGATGTGAACAGGATATTCTTAGCTAGCATATAGGGAGTTTGGCATGATATGTTACAAACTCGCAACAGTGGGAAGAGAAAATAATACGAAGCAAGTCAATCGAAATTGATTAAGGTAAAAGTGAAACCGAATGAAACAGTCCGCCCACTACCACAACCGTTGTTGACGTCAAAAAATTGAATAAACTTTCGAGAGGACATGAGGTATTTTTTTTTTGTAGTTTGCAAAACTCTTCTGGACAGAAAATGCTGAAGGCAATTGTTTATAGCTTTGTCTGAGCCTCGAGAGGTAATGATCCGAAAGCCAATACACGCACACACACACACAAAGAGAGAGAGAGAGATTTATATATACATCTATCTATCTATCTATCTATCTATCTATCTATCTATCTATCTATCTATCTATCTATCTATCTATCTATCTATCTATCTATCTATACATACATACATATATATTTATATGTGTCTATGTATGTCTGTGTATATGTGACGCTGTCCCATAAGTTTAGAGACTGACTTTGATCTTAATACAGTGTTCTTCTCCTGCTTTCATATCATTATATATATGGGAACCAAAACATTTGGATGATTTATCGTATAAGGAAGCATTAAAATACAATGTAGAACCTAACTACACGTAAGCAAATGTTTTAGATTAGTTAAAAATGATAAAATTGATTAAATTAACTTATCCGCACTTACAAACTTTTGACTGAAATATCTCTCTCAAAACGAAAGCAGTAACACTCATATAACCACAGTTTCGTGAAAGAATTTTCTTATCAGAATATAAAGTTTAATGTTTATCGTTTTAGTATTACCATTTAATCCCACGTTAGCCTGGATTGAGTACACTTATAATCAAAAATATTCCAGCAATGGACATCCGAAACGTGTTTTTCAAGCATAGAAAATCTAACCTCACATTATCCTTTATTGCTTTTTCTGCTTTAAGTAATTCGGGTGTGATCTGAAGTACAATGCTAATATCTTTTAACACGTTGGACAAGTATGTAGAAGTTCCTTAGCTAATTGAATGGTTTAGTACATTATAACGTCTTTGGAGATATAGACTCTAAAACAAACTTTCTATCCACGTAAATCAAGAGATTTATCTGTGACATATAGTTCTTCTTAATTTAGTCCGTCTTCGTTCGTTATAATATATATATTATATACATTTTATTTAAGCTTCTGTGAATATTTCGCCATTATCCTTAATTTTGATTATTTTTAAATGGCTTATAGTAAGGAAGCTAAACGGCACGTATGGCTTCCATGACGGTTGGATAAAAGTAGAAAGTTCTCCTTGCACCGGAGATCTGTTCAAATGGTAGCAAAGCGAGCAGATTCGGCTAAAGTCACACATATGCCTGGTGGTAGTGTTAAACTGGGTGACGGATTGAATTCATAGAAACGACACTTTTTTATGAAAGCTGCAAAAACATCAAAAAAGTGTTACTCCTACTTTTACGTCTCCCTTCGCCGGGATCAAGAGTGGAATAAAATTGTGATGGTACATGTAATATATAATTTGATATCAGGCTGAGTAAAAAGTAAACAAGGATTTGAAACATGAAATTCGTAACAATATATTTCAACAACACAGAAATTTTATCCGTCGACGAGTTACAAATTTATTTATTCCGGTAACATAAAAATCCGGAGTTATGGAGCTGATGAACTTTTTGAGCGCACTTTCAGCATCCGTTTGATTTTTGAACTCCTCCCCGCCGCAGGAAAACATCAAGGTTCTTGAACAAGTGGTAGTCGGTAGAAGAAAGGTCGGGGAATAAGCTAGGTGGGGAAGTACTTCGTAGCCCAGTTCCCTCAACTTCTGGAGCGTCATTAGTGAAACGTGTTATCGTGCATCGTTATGAAGAATGATTGGCCCTCTTATGTTGACCAGTCTGGGACAGAGGCATTTCGTTCATTTTGGCAATTTCATGGGAATATGTTTCTTCAGTAATGGTTTTCCAGATTTTAAGAAGTTATAGTGGATGAGTGCAGCAGTACACCGCCAAACAATCACCATTACCTTGTTTTAGAAGAGCTCGGGTTTAGGGAAAGTTTTCGGTGCTTCATTTTGGTTCAAACACCACTGCGAAGAACGTTTTTCTTATTGTACAGAATCCACTTTTCATCGTAATTTACAATACGGTCGAGAAATTGATCGGTCTGGTTACGGAGAAGAAGGGGCGAGCAATTTTCATATCTGCGCATTTTCTGATTTTCATTCAAATCATGTGGTACCCATTTGTCGAGCTTTTTTGAGTTTCCGACCACATGCAAATAGTTGCAGGCAGTTTCTTGGATACCTTGAAGTTCTTTTGCCAGTTTTCGAATGGTTTTTCGTGGATCTCTCTCAATGACGGTCTCTAATTGACCGTTATCAATGACAGATGGGCGTCCACTACGTTCACGATCTTAAAGGCTCAGGTTTCCTCTGCGACATCGTTGATACCATTTTGATCTCTCACTGGTCATTTCTTCACCAAACGTTTCCTTGATATCGCGAGCAGTTTCAGCTGCTTTACGTCCTTTTTTAAGTTGAATAGCAAAATTGACAGTTTCATTTCAGGTGATTTTAACGTGATAAAAATATCAATGTTAATTAATTGATACATGTGTGCAATTCTATGTCTATATTATCAGGCAATTGAAAAAAAATGTTCTTAAAAATTCAAAACTCTGCAAAAATCCGGTACAAATTCTTCATGGTTCAAAACTTTTCTTACTTTTTACTCAATATGATATAGTAAATCATATATATGTGTGTGTGTGTATATGTGTGTGTTTGTGGATGCGTTTGTGTTTGTGTGCGTATGAGTGTGTGTGTGTGTTTGTAGTGTCTCTAGTGGAGTATAGATTTTATTTATCTCTTATTATAAAAGGCAGATTTTATCTGCCTCCCTTTGTCTCTTATAGAAATCTACAATATAGGATTTCTTCAATTACAATTTACCTAGCATTTTTAAGAGTAGAATGCATCGGGTCTTGCCAGGTCCACTTTTTAAAATTTCAACCCCAATTAAGCAAAATTTAGAGAACTCACATTGTGGTGTATGAGTCAAATGCTTTTCTTAGTGTGGGATACCGCACACGCACACACACAGTGTGCAACGAATAAAGTGAAAGTAATTCACTGTGTGTGTGTTGACAGGTAGACAATAGAATGCGATGGCGATGGCGATGGCGATGTAATATTTGTTTCTGTCTATGACGCTGATAGATACATGAGTAAAATGTATGGGAAGCTAAGAGATAAGAGTGAGTGAAAATGTTCTTGGAAGAGAGTAAATACCGAGAGAGTGATTTGAGGAAGACTTTACATTAAATAACCGTAGTGGCCTGTCATATGAAGAGGAGTGACAGGGTACTGGAGGAAATAGGGTGAGTGAGGAAGATGGCTCCCTAGCAACCACACCTTTTAAGATAGGGATTTCTAAGGTAGCCCACGAGCATCGTCACCTCATTCTACATGTCCCTGTAAATTTTGGAGCGAAACGGACGGGATAAAGTTATCTCTAAGAAACAGAAAGATCGCCCAAAAGTGTATATAGATATTTAAATGTATTTATATATTCATCTATACACACATGTATGTATAATGTGCGTGTATATATTTCCATAGAGGTAACCATTCAATCCATACAAAGTTTTTTAGGACGAAAATATTTATATATAAAAGAAAGGTTGTGTGTCTGTCTACTCCGATTTAGATTCCTAACTACTCCCACATTTTGCGATGCAGATTAACCAAAACCTGGTATCTTATAGTCGTGATTCATATCGAGCCTTTCTGGGTATTAGCGCGCGTCTACGATGAGTCTATGATTTTACAAATAATTTACCATCATTTTTTTCAATTTTAATGCATATTTTTTTTTATAAAGGGAAGTAACTCTCAAACTTCACACCAATATGCGTGCTCATATGCGACGTAATATCACATCAGCAGCATTTCCTCACACCCTCCTTGCACTTGGCGAAGGCAAAATACCAGGGGATGAAAATGGCAATATTGCCATTGATTTCATTTGTAACATTGTTAAGACGCCTTCTGATCTCAGAGATGCAGTGTTCCCAGATCTAGAAGCTAATTATCAGAATATGGATTGGATTGGCAAAAAGGCTATACTGGCCCCGAGGAATAAAACTGTTCACCATATTAATGATGAAATGCTAAAACTCATTCCTGGGGAAGTCTATGTATATCAGTCTATCGATACAACTCCTGACCCAGAGGACGTCATCAACTATCCAATAGAGGTACTCAATTCCTTTGAGCACCCCGGACTACCACCACACTTTCTCAAACTTAACGTTGGTGCCCCTATAATGCTCATCAGAAATTTGGTTCCCCCAAAACAATGCAATGGCACACGTTTGATCGTTAAGTCCTTATCTCCCACCGTAAACTTATATCAATATTTGCCTGAATAATCATCATAATTCAGTGCAATCATTAACAGTACTTTCAAGCAATTCAGCCCCGAGCAACGCCGGGCAATTCTGCTAGTTAATATATAAAAAGTAGTCAGAAGATAGAGAGATACTTGATATTATATAGTCTATTCCTTTATCGCTTTCACTCTGCAGGATTTTTTTGATTCCACAAATTGTGGCAGGAGTAGCTGTGTGGTAAGAAGCTGCCTTCCCAACCACATAGTTCCGGGTTCAATCCTACTGCGCAGCACTTTGGGCAAGTGTCTTCTACTGTAGCCACAGGCCGACGGATTTGGTAGGCGGAAACTGTATGAAGCCTGTTGTATATATATATTTATGTGTGTATCGTTGTGCCTGTTTTGAACCCCCACTACCTTCGCTTGTACATGGATGTTGGTGTGTTTACATACTCGTAACTTAGCACTTTGGCAAAATGAGACCGATAGAATAAATACTAGGATTAAAAGAATAAGTCATGGAGTCTAGTTCTTTGACTGAATCCCTCCAGCATGGCCGCAGTCAAATGACTGAAAAAAAGAAAAAGAATATAAGAATAAATAAGTATTGGGGTTGATTCATTTGACTGAAAAATTCGTTAAACAATGCTCCAGCATGACCACAGTTTAATGATTGAAACAAGTAAAAGATAAAAGATAGATCACGAAAATCAATAATTTCCACCAACATAGTTTCATTCGAAAGACATTAGTTTATTCTATGATGTAGAAGACAGCTATCCGATGGCCATTGATTGGGATCGAACTGAAAACACGGGAGTCGTGAGCCAAGTTTCACAACCATACAACTTAACTCGCTTTGTTTTATTTTTAACATATTTTTTACTTGTATTTTTTCCTGTTCTAGCTTGTAATGAGGTTGCAATTCACTTTTCTTGTTCTTGCTTTTTCTTTGTTACTTGCTGTCTCTTTGTCTCTTTATTAATGTGTCTATTATCACATACAAATCGTTATTAAATCCATGCCAATCTCATACTGTTTGATATATTTCCTATTTTTCTCTCCCATTTACCTACAAATACTAGAAGGAAATGACAATATTGTTCTCGAACGTGTTTCAATTGATGAAATTTGGGTTAAATTTCAAAATGTCAATATCTTAAATCTCACTACTATTCTCATTGCCTTTTTGGAATTTTAATGAAGATGCGACCAATGCCATTTCTCACAACAAATTTCTAATGAATTTTTTAATAGCCTATATTCTTCATTGTTACTGAAATAACCATTGATATGGGCTTCTTCTTCTTAAATTCACTCACGTCCTTGTTTGGATTTTTGTGTGATTACACGTTTCTACCGTAGCCCAGCATTTCGCTATTTTCTTTCCAACAAATATCACATTACATTATTTGTAAGCAAATATGACAACACGTTAAATTTCAATAAAGTACAATCCAACAAAGAAGGTAAAAAGCACAGACGCACGCATACACAGACACACACACGCACACATACACACATATATATTTATCTCCATATATGTGTCTGTATAATATATATATATATATATATATATATATATATATATATATATATATATATTATATATATATATATATATATATAATATATATATATATATATATATATATATATATATATATATATATATATATATATATATATATACGAAGAGGGGGAAATCACACGACATGAGAAGATGAGCAACATGTCAAAAAATTTACATATGCAGGGTTTACTAAACGAAAGTAAATTCTTATTTCGAGGACTTATACGAAAAGAAAAGATTGATTTAAAATAGATATTAAAAAATATAATGTTTACAGTAGAAATAGTTTTAATGCGGTGGAAAAACTTCTAATGTACCTGATCCATGCAATCGTGATGACAAGAAATTGCATCATTACTTATGTGGAAAGTGGAATGCAATATATGTGTGTGTGTGTGTGTGTGTGTGTGTGTGTGTATGTATGTATGTATGTAAGTGTATGTCTGTGTGTGTATGCGTGTGCGTATGTGTATGTATATATGTATATATATATATATACATATATATTTACATATACATACATACCTATATAGATATACATTTATATATGTATGTATATACACATACATATATATATATATGTATATATATATATAATATTATATATATATATATATTGTGTGTGTGTGTGTGTTTGTGTGTGTGTGTGTATACATAAATACATATATATTATATACATACATATACATACTAATATATATCTGTACATTTATCTGCGTACAAATATTTATCTATGTTTATACATATACATATCTGCTTTATTTTGAGATTTATATGTATATAGAGATATATGTGTGTGCGAATACTGTGTACGTATAAGTCATATTACGATGGAATTCCATTTAAGTTTCCCAATCATTTGGATAGTGAAATAGGAAATCGCTGATATTGGAATACAATGTTTTATGGAATAACTTTCAATTGAAAATGGATTTAAATACAATTGTTGAAAGAGAGAAAGCAAAACACCATGACCCATTTTTGAAGTTAAACTTTCAACTATACACATATACAGATAAATACAACTATACGCACAAACACTTGCATTTTACCTACCTACCTACATACATTCACGTAAGATTGTATATGCGTACATATATAAAATGTACATATATATATGCATATGCTTACACACACATACATATACATATATACAAATACCTACATATTTAACTACTTACCTACCAACCTACGTGTATGCATACATCCATGCATCTAAATATACAATCAACCAAATGACTCGCATATTATAAACACAATCTATAAATAGAACTGTAAAATTATGCAAAACTTTTCTCGGCTTGAATTGTTTTCATTATATATATTTCAACGATGCTGCTTTGTATCTTTGTTAGAAAGCAGCTCTTTCTTCAAAAGAAGAATTTATACGACTAAAAACGGAAGACAACATACATATACATGCGTGTAAATGTATAGTGAAACATAATCGTTTTTAAATCCGAGGCATAGGGCTTAACCTTTTGGTAGAAATAACAGTCGATTATATCAAACTTGATTCCCATACTAGTAATTACTTCATCACTCGTAGAGGAATGAAAGTGAATATGAAACTTCGTAGGAAATATTTAATGAACGTGAAAATATCAATTAACTGCATCCAGACATCAAGACAAGCATATGCCACCTATCTAGTTAGTCACAATCAAATAAATGATACCTTTTTGGATCCCGACATGCAGCAGTTTAGTGGAGATATCTACTACAGCTTTTACGTGACAGATGATGAGTGTATAACTGTTAAAAAAAGAAAGAAGAATAGACGAAAGTGCAAAACTGATTTAATCTTCGTGCGTTACTTCTTTTGAGTGTCAAAGTTATTGATTATCTCACAACACATAGCCACTTATCCCCTTCTGTACTTGTCACACTGACACTCTGCCAACTACACTCCCAGCTCTTTCATCGTTGCCTAATTTTCAAGTTTCACTTTGAACTTAAACGTTTCCAAGTTCCAGAGTTTAGCATTGTAAACATGGAAGTTTGCTCTGTTTCAATTTAGATGAGTGAGTTAAGAAATAGCGAAAGAGTGAAGGAATGAAATAGCAAGAGTTAAGGGGGAGGAGAAAGAAAGAGAGAGAAGCTGGAGAGCAATGAATTAAACAGAAATAGTAAAAGGCAGAGTGAGAAAGTGAAAGAGAGAAATAAGAGTTTTAAGAATGGGAAATTTTACTCTATTGTCATCTAATATCTTACTTGTTGTCCTGAAAGACAGTCTACAAAATCTGGAGTAATGATTACAAATACAGAGGCGAGATAGCAAAAATTTTCGTGGAACTCAAGACCAAACATCTCATAGACGAAAACATGCCAGGAGAAAAGTAATGCATGGAAACTGAAACCTGCTAAGGCAAGTTACACAAAGACAAGAAACTGAAACACAATTTGTTAACACAAAGACATTTGAAACGAAAGAGGAAGTGTTTACTTTAATAAGGACTAAAATGGGTAGAGGGTATATATCTAAATGTAATACAGTTCATGGAATCGAAGAATTGAGAAGGGGAGCTAATAACGTTCAAGAGATGAATACGAAGGAAGGACTAAAGTGTCAAAATTCAGTTCAGCTTAAAAACAAACCAAAGATTTAATTTACGCTGTATGGATACTTTGTAAAATAAAAATAAATGCGCCCTTTTAAAACCTAGCCAGGCTCATAGGGTCGGTTTCTATGGCGTATGTGCTCCCCAGCTGGACGGGATGCCAGTCCATCGCAGCGTTACTCATTTTTGCCAAGTGGACTGGAGCAACGTGAAATGAAGTTTTTTGCTCAGCTCAAGAACACAACGCGTCGCTTGGTCCAGGAATCGAAACCACTATCTTACGATCATGGTGCTCACACCCTAACCACTAAGACATGCTCCTCCACATAGATACTTTGTACCTTCATCTAATTCTGGTCTGTGTACAAGGTATACATATAGTGGTAATATCGTGTGTGTGAATGTGTGTTTACGTATGTGGTGTGATATAGAACACTGCGTGAGCCAGAACGAGGAAAAGGGTGCTCAATATGGTATGGATAGATATTTGTTTAATTTAAGTAAACAGGTCTTTATATGTATAAAAGAAAATAGAACATGAGAGATTGGTTATAAGATATTTAATTATATTATCTTACGTACGTTTCATTTGTGTAAGGAAATAATTGAAAATGTAATGAAAATTAGGTAAAGGAAGTGACACGCTCAGCCCTCACGATCAAATCGTAACAAACGTTTAATGATTAAAATTGATGTCGTTCGTGTGGAAAGGGGTTATTAGTTATCACCTCTGAGATGGTTCACGATATGTGTGTGTGTGTGTACGTGTGTTACATTGCCCAGTGGTTAAAATCAGCTTTTAATATAAACAAAGGTGACAAATGAACAATTTAAAAAAAAATTATAAAATGGTATTTTTTAAGGAAGTTCGTTTTATCCAGTTAATCACCTCTTTGTCATTCTCGCCGTTAGGAATGGTCTAGACGAGTGATTGGTATTTCGGAAT
Organism: Octopus sinensis; assembly: GCF_006345805.1. Taxonomy (NCBI): domain Eukaryota; kingdom Metazoa; phylum Mollusca; class Cephalopoda; order Octopoda; family Octopodidae; genus Octopus; species Octopus sinensis. The sequence goes on along the minus strand of NC_043014.1, from coordinate 20,082,481 downwards.
CTTGTGGCGAATAATGCACTCTTATCTGCATATTTCAATTCTAAAATAATTGACAAAAGTATACACGTGATAATATTCATTTTAATTCAAATATGAAATAGAAGCAACGCTAGTGTAATAAAAATTATCAACTACACATACTTAAAGTACATGTCATGTGTATTTGCCGGTAAGCTGCAAATAGCGTGGTGGAGATTACTCTCTGAAAGAGTCGGTGTAGGTGTTTTAAAACCTCTCCTCTTTGATAGAGTAATCTACACCAGACTAAATCGCAGCCTGCCGGCAACTAATCGTATCAGATACGTTAAGTATGTGTGCTCAATAATGTTTATCGATTTAAATATTTTTGTGAAAATTCTATTTTTAGCGTAAGTTTTAACCCAGGAAGCAGTACTCTTCATCTGAATCAAAGAATCCGCATGAATGTTAGATAGAAAGAGTGTATTGCAAAGCTAGAAAGCATTCGTCAGTTCCGTATAGAGGCCTCTTTCTTAAAAGTCACATACATGTCTCCCTCTCATTACCAAGGTATCTACTGTTCGAGGTACACTGTTCGTTAAGAAAAAATGGTATGTTCATGGCTAGGATGTCTTTGATCATTGGCCTCTCTGCTTTATCAGAGCTGACCTGGGGTTAAACAGCAGCCAATATATAAGATGGGTTGTTCATATCCGGAATGCTTTTGATCGCAAATTTTCTCACATTGATCTGGCATGTGGTTTAACTTTCAGCAATATCAACGTACATACATGCTCAGAAACCCAATCGAATGTCTGAGTCACACCAATCTACCTTCCTAAATTTACTTTCTATCACAGTTCTTAACATCATAAAAAGTGACCTCTTTCTTATTTAAAGAAACACCGACACACACACAACTACACAAACACACACAGAATATATATTTCCTTTGAAATAGATTCTGATACGCTCCCATATGCACAGGTATATAATACAAACACACAGACAACCAAGTACTTTATCTATCACACATACCTAAAAAAACAAAGTATCTCCAGGGTAAATTTTCTGGTTTCCCTGAAGTATTGAAAATCTGTCCTTGGTTTAACAGCATCTTTTTAAATAAACGACAAAACACTCGAAATTTATTAAGTGTCCGCATAGTTTTCATTGTCCATTACTCATTTGTCACCATAATCCATCCACATGCTCTTAATTGATCTTAATGTCATTAAATTTTAAACTCGTTAACATTTAACGAATAAAACATGTTAGGTGTGTTGGGGTGAGGGTGGAGTATGCGCCAGCATTTGTTTCTGTTTAATTTCAACTGGAACGACACACACATATTTCCCGAATCATAAAATCTGATTTGTCACGTTAAAAGAAAACTAAATTTCCTTGTACTCTCAATTACATTTCACATGTTTACAGTGTTTGTATTCTTGTCATTCTTTAGGGAGAATTTAGTAATTTGTTTAAACTTTTATAGCGAAAAACAAACGGAACGAAAACAACAAAATTAGCCTTTTTACTCCACTGTTAAAGCAATGTCTTCGAGATTCACACAAATGCAAACAACTTTCTCTTATTCATTTTCTCTCTCTCTTCTTTTCTCTCTCTCCCTCTCATATCATCTACTTCTTTATCGCTCTCTCTCTTTCTCTCTGCGACTGTTCTTTTTTAATCGCTTTCCTTTTTTTCTTCTAATCCAATCACAAATATATTTGCTTTCATAATTTGTTCATTATTATTTTCCTAATTGTAAGCCAGCGGAGAGAGTAAATCTGTAATATAGTAGACGAAATATTCCGCCGTTGATAATAACATTCACCTTGTCGTGGGAACAAATTTATATTTCATCCTTGCAGGGTCAATAAACTAGATTCCGGTCAAATAATGGCGTTCATTAAATCGATTATAATTTCCGCCGAGAATGTAAGCCTCATGCGCCATTGTTAGATTTGAATGTTACGTTAATCTGTGAGTGGACGGTACATGCAGAATACTGTCCCGGACATTTGCGATTTTTGTTTCGTATCATACATATATACATACATACGTACATATATATATACGTACATATACATATATACATGTATATATATATATACGTACATATACACACATACAGATTTACACATACACATATACAGATTCACACACAAGCATGTCTATCTATCTATCTATCTATTATCTATCTATCTATCTATCTATCTATCTATCTATCTATCTATCTATCTATCTATCTGTCTGTCTGTCTGTCTGTCTGTCTGTTCGTCTCTCCGTCCGTCTAGCCATGTATCTATATGTCTACCCGTATATGTTTTGCTCTCCCCTTCCTCCTCCTTCTCCTCACCATCATCAACATCATCATTATCAGCACCACATCCTGCTCCCTCACTCCTGTTCCCCCTCTCCAGGTCCCTCTTCTCCTCCTCACCTCATCACCATCCCCACCACATTCTGCTCCCCCTCTGCTCCCCCTCCTCCTCCCCCTCATCATCATCACCATCTTCTGCTCCTACACCGTCTTCATCTTCTTCTTCTCCCCCTCCTCTTTCTACTTCTTCTTAACATTATTATTATTATTTTGTGGGAAAAACCTCCACAGGTTCCCCATCTTGATAAAAATAAAATGATATATACATTTTCTAAAAAACCTTGGAGGGAAATATTAACGAGTGCCTTGCAAGAGTGTTCAAAGCACATTGACAGATCCCCTGGAAACAGTTCACATCAAAAATGTCTACATTTGTGTTGTAATTTACATTTACAGAAGTGAATGTCTAATCATCACGGATGTCTCAATTATAAATAATGCTGCACTTGTGTAAAACATTCTAATAATGTTTTAATTTTAATTTATTTTGTACTGAATAACATTAAAAAAAAACCCCACATCATTTTGCTATTTTCTGAAATAACTTTATGTCTATGCTTATAGATAACATAAATATATCTTTCTAAATGTCACTATATATCATTTCAGCTTTATTAAACATAATCGATTTGATTTGAAACACTTCTTAAATGCCAACCTTAACTCAATAGTTCACTCGGTGCAATTCTTTATGTTTCCATATTCCTTTTGCACAAAATTGTAATCATTCGATTTTAACACATAAATTATAAAAATACATCATTTGTGATTTATGTCTAGAAAATTTGAAGTTTTATTGTGTGCTAACTGATTGCCTGTCACTTTACTAGACACATATAAGATATTTATATGTTTTATCTTCTTTATGCCAGGTGGTGTTTCATAAGAATTTCACAGATATTTTCCTTCGATTTGAAATTAAATATGCTGATCTATGTAAAGCAAAACTGGAGCTAAAAGATCCAGCTGCGAGGCGGCGAGGTGGCAGAATCGTTAACTCGCCGGAAAAATGCTTAGCGGCATTTCTTCCGTCTTTATGTTCAGAATTCAAATTCTGATGAGGTGGGCTTTACCTTTAAAGTTTATAAGCTAAGTACCAGCGGAGTAGTTGGTAGCTTCCAGCCTTTTTAGTATCCAAGGGATTTTACAAAGCTATTATAATTGTATACGAGGATAGAGGATTAAAGAATCCTTAGACATTCAGAATGATATCTTGCAGTGGTTTTTACAGTTTTCTATATTCTAATTTTAAATACCAGCGAAGTCAACTTTTCCCCTCACCCCTTCTGCATCAATGAAATACAGCAGTAGCCAAGTACTGGGGTCGTTGGTATAGGCTATCACTCTCATCCCTGAAACTGCTGAACTTGTGACTAAAGCAGAAATCATTATTTGTAGCTCTATTCGCTTCGTGATACAGCGTTAAGAGATTTATTTCCACAATGGCGCTTCATCTACATTCTGTCTCTCTGACTCTCTTCCTCTGCCTCTGCCTCCTTGTGCGCGCGCGCAGGCATGTGCGTGCGTGTGTGCATGCGCCCGTGCGCGTGTCTAGTTATATAAATGCGTGTCATTAATTCTAGCTGCATGTGAAATAGTTACGTAACGCTCACTTGTTTAACAGCATTGACGTTAAGATAAATTCGTAATTATCTTCGCATATATCATGTTAGACGTTTATTCGCGAACAAACTAATAGGCGATGTTTATGCATTGTATCTAATATGAATAGTAGGGACAATGTTATCTTATCTGCTACAAATCTAATGATATTCAACAAGGTAGAAATAGTAAAACCGCTAAACTGCAAATATGAAGCTCATATGCAATCCATTGTACTCATATTGCTTTCTCAGATTCACGGGTGTGAGTTAAATGCCAGTATACATTAATACTAATCTTGCATATATATAATTCAGCAAAATCAGTAGCTAATACACACACACATAATTATATGAGTATTTATAATCTAAAGAACCTGCTCTCTCTCTTTCTCTTTTTCACTCTCTCGCTCTCTTCATACACACACACACTTATTTTATTAAATACATACATATTCAAATACACACACACTATATATATATATACATA
>NC_043014.1:20050546-20073046 GCF_006345805.1 Octopus sinensis | reverse complement strand
AGAGGACTGACGTGTTTGAAAATTCACAAAATCATTAATTTTAGCTGCAAACAAATTTTATAGACGTCAACGTGTTTGTATTTAATTATTATTATTTGTCAAAATAAAGTGTGGAAAATAACATCCATCATGTTGTCAGTTTTCATTGATGCTTTTCCAAAGGTGTTCTTGGAAGTTGGCCTCTACACTCTCCAGCATTAGTCTCTCGATTTGGGTGACTTCCACACGAATAGCCTCCACCAAGTCGTTCGATGTACGGGGCTTATGCGCATAAATACGTTTATTGAAGTTTTTCCCACAAGAAATAATCACACATGGACAAATGAGGGCTCCTAGTGGGGCAAAGAATGTGAACAAACCTGGAAATGCGGCGGTCACAGAATAGTGCGAAGAACGGCCATTGATGCTCTGGCAGTGAGGGCCGTTGCCCCATCCTGCTGAAACCACACACATCGAATATGCATCGTTTTCGTCGTAATTCAGGCACAAAGAAGTTGTTTATCATCTCGATGTAACACTTGGAGTTCCCAGTATGAACATTTCTATTATTGTCTTCAAAAATGTAAGGGCTAATTACAGCAGATTTTCCAACAGCACACCAGACCATCGCTTTTGTGCTGTGCATTTTTCTCGGATTTTCCAAGAGCCCAATAACGACAGTTCTGTTGATTCCCCATGCCATTGAGATGAAAATGAGCTTCATCACACATTAACAAAATGGAGGTTTTCATTTGCTTCAAAAATTGTTTCCATTTGACGTCCGAAGTTAAGCCGCTGTGCATAGCTCCATGGTTTCAACTGTTGCCAAATGACCAATTTGTACGGGAGGGAATGTAGGTTTTCATGCGAACTTCGCCTTATTGATCGATTATCGATGCAAGTTCAGTGGAATGTCTCCGAGCAGAGCGATTCAGATTCCGTATCACAGCTTGTCTGACACGCTTCACTTCCTTACCGTTCGTGGCGCCTTCATTAATATACCTTGTGTACAAAGTGCATTCACTCAGCATGAGATTCTATTTAGGGTGGGGACAGCTTGGTTTCGGTGAAAGTTGGAGTGGCACCGGAATTCACGTTGAACTGCTGTGATAGACTCGTTATTCGTCACGTAACTGGTCGTAGGCAAACACACGATACCCTATCGCCCACAAACCCATGGCTTCACCTGAACAGAAAGAAAAAAGGCTATGACTCACCGGACCGAATAGTACCAGTCGGACATATGTCCCTCCCGCTGGAACTAAGTAATAGCTATTTCAAAAACGTATGTTCTCTCTGCCCCATCCTATATATATACATACACACATACGCCTATACATATTTAGATACATACATATAATTTACATGACGTTATAGACACGAATCATACAAATGCATGCATGTATATATATATATATATACTCTTTATATATATATATATATATTATATATATATATATATATATATATATATATATATATATATATAATATATATAATATATATATATACATATTTATATTATATATATATATATATATATATATGTAATGTATATATAATGTACATATATCGCTTTTATTTTGTTTCATGTTTCGTATTTCCCTGCATTAATTATTATTATTATTAGTAGTAGTATTGATGTTATTTTTATGGCTGTTATTATTATTCTGAGAATTTTTATCATTTTTAGTGTGGTTGTTGTTTTTGTTATCATCATCATCATCATCATCATTGCAATTATTGTTTTTCTTGTTGTTTTTCAGCAATTATATATATATTTTCTTTTTTTCTTTTATAACACACAATTTCGAGCGCTGTTTGAGTGCCTTGGGTACATGTAGTCTTTTTGTATTGTTTTGATATTCTTGTTTACATTCATTGAAAAATACTTTATGTAATATATGTGCAGTGTCTATTAATGTTAGTTTCTGCATGTTCGGCATATTTCCAAATCATGAGCTTTTGGTAACGCGTTTGTATCTTTTTCTCGTCATTCCCGAGGCACTTATTATTAAAAGAATTGCTTCTCTTTTCAGCACCCACACTCATAATACTTCTGTTTCTCGATATTTATATTTAGATAATTTCTCCAGTTCTTTTTTTAGCCACACATTATTATCTTCTAGGGATGTTATTACGGTTACTTAGGACTTTACTGTTTGCACTTGACAATAATATTTGGTCAATTATCCTTGGTCTCTCTAACTCTTTGTATTGGCATTCCCCCAAGTATGATCACTTCCTCGTTCTCTGAGGCCTTATCAAGTGTATGCCTATACACCACTTTTCTATTTGCTTTTTCCGTGAAACTTGCATCACGTCCAGTTTATGTAAACTCCGACTCTGTTTACTTTGTCTTATTCAAGAAACAATACATGTTGGATATGTATTGTCTCTCGGATAAGCAATAACACATCTTCAACAATAGGACACCTACAGAAAATGACCTTGACTCTTTCTTCTTTATTTCTACCAACATATCCTCCTTTTGGTCGTTTTTATGTATGTGTGAGTATGGTGGATGATGGGGGTGGGCGTTGTTGTTGTCTTTGTTCTTCTTGTTTTGTGTGCTATGATTGATTGTGTGTAACATTATTCTCGGAAAACTTCTATTTTTCACCGCATTTACTTGATAAAAAAAATATTTGTTTTGTTATTTTAGGTTTACTTTACCAACAAAGAACTTCATATATTTTACTATCTACTCTTAGGAGATAATGAGTTTCATTCTTAGAAATTATTTTATTTGTGCATTTATTCATTATGTCTGTTTTGATAGTGATTAAATATGAACACCTTTAAGGGAACGACAGACTGGTAGAAAATTTTCGAAATGTTTGAAATAGAAGTTAGTTTAAAACACAATAAAGAGGAAAATCGGAAAGGAACATGACAAACAGATGCGATGATAGAACAAACGTTAATAAGAAAAGTGATAATAGCCGCAATTAGTCGTTGCAATTGTTGCTAACATATATGAAACACTAAGTAGGGATTAACTCATTTAAAGAAAAAAACAGGTGGTATGTTACAAGTGTCTTTCTGCTCGTCGAATTATTCCAAGAAAAAAAGGCCAGGGGGAATTTGACATGCTTCAGTTTTTCAAGAAACAGAGGTGAATGGGTTCCCTATGCCACCGAAGAAGAATTTAGAGGAAGCATTGGCCAGTATTTAGCAAAAGGAGCACCATTGACTGGAATATGAAATATGGTGTTTCTGATGTTTAATATCGATGATGCGGTGAGGAGATAAGGAGGGACATGCATCACAAACATACCAAGAAACTAGTGTGGCAGTATATGGCGAACCTAAATATGATGAGAAGAGAGAGACGTAGGAAAATAACGAAGACAACAGAAATAAAAAGAAAGGACACACAAAAAGAATTATACCGAAATAAAGTAATAAATATGAAGAGTAAACTAGGCTTCTCTGAAACTGCTTGAATTTCACGTTTGTCTGGATCAATTAATATAGCTGTATACACTAATTAAATAAAGAAGCAAACATTGTCAAATCAAGAAATGTGTCCACAATCTAAATAAAACACTCCACCCAAATACGACACAAATAAAAGTAGGAAGCAAAAGAAAACAGCAAAAATTGAGAAGGTAAACCAGAAATATAAATTTAGCAAATTTTAAAACACGAATTATGACAAAATGCAAAGCAACCAAAATCTAGAGAATACTGACCAGCAAATACCGAAACAAACAAACATAATGCATAAAATATAAAAGATTTAGGAACAGAAAAACCTGAAGATAGAAGTCATGAACATAAGAGTGTAAAACTGAAAATAATTTTAAAATTATATCGTTAAATCTCATCCTATGAATCAACGAAAATCACTTAGATAAAACAGCAGCAACAAGGGCTAGTGCAGTGAAATTCGAAAAGAATATCAATTTTAGCAAATTAATTGAAATATAGATAGGAGCCATAGTTGTTACAAACGAAAGTAGCTCCTCGCTCAGATTTACTCCTATACTAAAGATATAATAAAACCCAAGTGCAAGATATGAAGAACCAGCATTCAAAAATATTACCGAATATATAATTGCAAAGCATACACTCGACATCAAAGAACACTTGAAAGAAAAGATCCTCACAAATTCCGTTTATAGATCGATTCTTTCAAAAAGAAAAATAGAATTCGATTCCAATACGCAGCAAAATTATCAAGAACTAGATTTTAAGAAAACGGAAATCAATGCAATAGAAACAATACGAAAGTTAGAAATTGAGGAAAACAGAAAATAGAATGCACAGGGACGAATGGACAATATGCGCAGGTCTTGATCAACCATGGAATGTTAAATCATCGCAAAATTTAGCCCAGGCACTACAAAAGTACCTGATTGGCGCATTTAATAGGGAAACTGAGTTGCCATATTTATTGATGTGGGAAATCGTCAAACTACAAACCTTTAACTTGTTTTTCTTTCAGCTAGCAAAACTTTAGATGCAAGAAAATTGTAGAGCATAAACATCCACATATTGAAAACAATGGCATAGTTCCAAATGACTAGAAGCAAAAATAGGAACTCTAATAGATGTATAAATATTAATTACTCCTCTGCATCAATATTATTAGTGAGGAATACATAACGAAAAAGAAAAAGTGTGAGGATGGTTGGGATTGAACAGTAGATGGCGTTTGCAGATAAAGATTAGAAAATGAATTTGGGAAGTGTATGAAGGGGACTGCATCTCGGACAACCGCTTGCCTTTTCTTATTTCTTTATTGCCTACAAGGGCAATAGAGGGGACAAACAAGGACAGACAAACGGATTAAGTCGATTACATCGACCCCAGTACGTAACTGGTACTTAATTTATAGACCCCGAAAGGATAAAAGGCAAAGTCGACTTCGGCGGAATTTGAAATCAGAACGTAACAGCAGATGAAACAGCGCTTAACATATTGCCCGGCGTACTAACGTTTCTGCTAGCTCGCCGCCTTTTCTACCATATAACATCATCTGTAACTAACCTGTTAATCCAGATGTTGCTTGAACAGAGATACTTAGGGAAGTCAGTCAACCATCTTTTGTATATGGTCATCTCATGTTGTTCCCTGAAGTCGATTAACAAATTCTCCACAAAGCGTATACTGATTTAGTAGAGGAATTGATGAGTGATTTGGATTAAAATATTCACCAAAATAGCTCTGATCAGGGAAATAAACACAAGCATCATGTTTAGATAAATGAATAGAAATAAGGGAGTGAAACCAATCACAACCGTTAGGAGTCAATGAACTATATAAAGTACAACAGACATATGAAATAGTAGGGAGGAATATTTTTGAGATGCATCAAATTAATTTTCAGGCCAGAATTACATGCATAGGATATGGTAATAAACACCTACAGCTATGTCAGTAATAATTTATAGATATGAAGCTTAATAGATTAATGAAAAAAGGCAAGACAAGAAAAAGAAAAGAAGAATGACTGCATTTAGAACATCCTGCTTAACATCTAACAGAAAATATGATATTTAATATATAGGGAATAAGGAAGGTGCTGGGATAATGTTAATATTAAATATGTACTGTACGTAAACATTACAATTACAAAATTATCGAAAAATAAAAATGAAAGCAAAGGGCTAGAAAACATGAAGATGACCGAGGGTTGTTTTCTGCCTTTAAACGAACAACAAACAAAAATAGGGACGAACTTAATAGAGAATTGTGAAGGGAAAATAGAAGCATAACAGAATTTTGGAATAAAATACCGTCCTAAAAATGGAGTTACAAACACCAGTGCTGAATCGATGTCAAGAACCTTTACAGGGATGGTTCCCAGTTGGTGTCCACATGGCTCTTGAGGGACCATATGAGTTTTGCTGTTGAAATTTATCTGCAATAAATTGGTTATACTTTTACAATACAAAAAATGTCTTAATACTTTTTAAAATACAATTACTAATGATATTTAATTATACAGATATAGAATTTCTTTAAACATCAAATGGCTATGGTCGTCCACCAGTGTAAAATAAGAATGAAAGGGGTCTACAGGTAAAAAAATTAAGAACCACTATTGAGGAAAAAGAAACAGAAATGATAAAAGGAATGAGCAAATTCGAAACAAGGAATAACTACAGCATTAACGGCAGATGGCAGGTCTTAATTGCAGGATTAGTCTTCCTGTATTTAGTTGAGTATATCGTATTCCTGTTGTCTTTATTTTTGATGGTGTCTCGGAGTAAATGTTGGGATAGCAGTGCCTGGTAGAGGTGGCCTCGTCTTCATAATCTATCAACTTAAGTATTTCCTTAAATACAACCCGAAAGACAATGACTTACTGGTCATTGGCTTCTTAGTTGGAATTGATAATAATAGAAATTAGAAAGTTATTCTACAAAATAGCAAGTTATTCAACATAAAGCCAATAACAAGATCGTGTCTTAAACAGTTAAATAGAAGCTATACACATTTTTGAATGACTTAATAAATTTGGATAATTTATTTAGCGTTAGAAATGTCAGTGAGATACTTTTGTAGTATACACACACACAAGAGAACATTCATTCTCATACATAATTACAACATACTCTTATATATACACATATGCACAAACATATATTTACACATATGGCAAGTGTGAAACAATGTATTTATATATATATATATATTATATATATATATATATATATATATATATATATATATATATATATGTGTGTGTGTGTGTGTGTGTATGTATGTATATATATATATATAATATATATATATATATATATATATATATATATATATGTATGTATGTATGTATATATATATATAGAGAGAGAGAGAGATAGATAGATACTTAGATAGATAGATAGGTAGATAGATAGATAGATAGATAGATAGATAGATAGATAGAATAGATAGATAGATAGATAGATAGATAGATGGATATGCATGTATGTATGTATGTATGTTTATACATATATATATATACATATATCTAGATGTGTGTATTCATGTGTGTGTGAGTGCAAGTGCCTATGTGTTTCTGTGTATAGATGGGCTGGACACGTCGCCCGGCTCACCGATAATCGGTGGACGCACGCAGTTGTCGAGTGGTACCCGCGTGAGCGGAAAAGACCACCGGGAAGACCTCCACGACGGTGGAGTGACGATTTCAAGAGGACGATTGGGATCACGTGGATGAGAAAGGCGCGATCCAGAGAGGAGTGGACAGCGTGCTGTGACCAGCGGTGTCAAATGGACGCCTGACGGACTGGTCGGTCAAAGTGATCAAAGTGATGTATATATATATATATATAATATATATATATATATTATATATATATATATATATATATCACTTTGATCACTATGACCGACCAGTATGTACATATACGTATGTATATATGCATATATATTATCTATATATTATACGAATGAATGCCATGCATCCTCTTCCAAGTAAGTTTTATCTATCTATTTTCTATCTATGTATCTATGTATCTATGTATCTATGTATCTATGTATGTATGTATGTATGTATTATCTATCTATCTATCTATCTATCTATCTATCTATCTATCTATCTATCTATCTATCTATCTATCTCTCTCTCTCTCTTTCTCTCTCTCTTTCTCTCTCTCTTTCTCTCTCTCTCTCTCTATATATATATAGATAGATAGATACATAGATAGATAGATAGATAGATAGATAGATAGATAGATAGATAGATAGATAGATACATAGATACATAGATAGATAGATAGAAAGATAGAAAGATAGATAGATAAAACTTACTTGGAAAAGGATGCATGGCATTCATTCGTATAATAATATAAATAATATATATGCATATATACATACGTATATGTACATACTTACATCTATCTATCTATCTATCTATCTATCTATCTATCTATCTATCTATCTATCTATCTATCTATCTCTCTCTCTCTCTCTCTATATATATATATATATATATAAACTCTTTTACTCTTTTACTTGTTTCAGTCATGTGACTGTGGCCATGCTGCAGCACCGCCTTTAGTCGATCAAATCGACCCCAGGACTTATTCTTTGTAAGCCTAGTACTTATTTTATCGGTCTGTTTTTGCCGAACCGCTAAGTTACGTGGACATAAATACACCGGCATCGGTTGTCAAGCTATGTTGGGGGGACAAACACAGACACACAAACACGCACATACATATATATGTATATATACATATATACATATATATGACGGGCTTCTTTCAGTTTCCGTCTACCAAATCCACTCACAAGGCCTTGGTCGGCCCGAGGCTATAGTAGAAGACACTTACCCAATGTGCCACGCACTGGGACTGAACCCAGAACTATGTGGTTCGTAAGCAGCTACTTACCACACAGCCACTCCTAATATATATACATGTATATATATATACTCTTACTCTTTACTCTTTTACTTGTTTCAGTCATTTGACTCGATCCCGGGACTTATTCTTTTTGTAAGCCCAGTACTTATTCTATCGGTCTCTTTTGCCGAACCGCTAAGTAACGGGGACATAAACACACCAGCATCGGTTGAAAAACACAGACACACAAACAAACACACAAACAAACACACATACATATATATACATTTATACGACAGGCTTCTTTCAGTTTCCGTCTACCAAATCCACTCACAAGGCATTGGTCGGCCCGGGGCTATAGCAGAGGACACTTGCCCAGGATGCCACGTAGTGGGACTGAACCCGGAACCGTGTGGTTGGTTATATATATATATAATATATATATATATATATATATAATATATATATTATATATATATGTATATATATAATATATACACATATATATTATATATATATATAATATATATGTATATATATAAATATATACACATATATATCTATATCTATCTATCTATCTATATATATATAATATATATATATATATGTACACGTATAGATGTATGTACATATGCGTATGTATATATTTATATATTTATATATATTATTTTTATTATCATTATTATTATTATTATTATTATTATTATTATTATTATTATTATTATTTATGAATATATACTGTGTGTATACTTGAAGATATAAGTGTTGATAAATAGATATATAGATAGATAGATAGAAGGAAAGAGAGAGGGAGAGAAAAGTAATATGAACGAGACAGAGTTGGTGCGAGAGAGAGAGAAAGAGAGAGAGAGAGAGTAGAGAGAGAGAGAGAGAAAGAAAGTGCGCCGGAATGAGTGTTGGAGAGAACGATGAGATAAAAAAAATCACGAGAGTGTTAAAAAAATGAAAAAAGCAGAATAGCAGACGAGACATGTTTAGAGGAAAAATGAAATAAATAAATGAATAAATAAATATAATAGACAGAAGAAATATCGCGCAGACAAACAGCTAAACGGACGGACATAATGCTTAGCCTGTCAGCACAAGTGATGTGGCAGTGCAAGAACTACAGAACTATGGAATACAAGTCGTAACTACTCCGCTGCGGACAAAACAGTGAATTCACTAGTGCTGCCACCATGTGAGGGAATTCTGGAACAGATTGATTTCTCCTTACAATATTCAATAGAATACAACAAGAAGCGTGCTGCGGTTCTACCGTTATCGGTGTAGGCGTTTTTGAATATATCTTCGGCAATAGCATTGGCGTGCTTCTGGTATTTTGTTTTCTTTATTTCTTCACTTTAAAAAAAAAAAAAGTATTGAATTATTTATTTCGTAAGCGGCACGACGTATATCAACACACACACTCATACGCACGCATGCACACACACACACACACACACACACACACACACACACACACACACACACACCACACACACACACACACACACACTCACACGCACGCACGCACACACTCACACACACAAGCAAACATACACACAAATCTGTCTTCTATCAATAATTATATTTATATATATATATATATATATATATATATATATATATTATATATATGTATATATATATATATGTATATATATATGTACGTATATATATATATATATATATATATATATACATACATATATATGCATATATATATACTATATATATATATATATATATTATATATAATATATATATATATATATATACATACATATATATGTATATATATATATATACACACGTATGTGCTTGTGTGCATGTGATTGAGGCAATGTGATGCGGTGGAGCTAGAGCTACACACTTTTCAATCTATGTCTGTCTCTCTAAGATATATACATATATATATATTATATATGTAAATGAATACATATATATGGATGTATTTATATGTATATAATATATATATATATATATATATATATATATATATATATATATACAGACATACATATGTATACAGACATACATACATATATACACATATATATATAAATACGTACATATGTGTCTGTGTGTCTGTATATATGTAAATTTATGATTTGAGGAGATTAACTTGTTTTCTCTTCAATTAGCTCACCACTTCAACACATTCAGACATAAATAACAAGCTCTCCCTCACACGAACGTCCACGTTTATACACACGACCACATGTGCACAAAACTGTACACAAAAGCTTTTTCTCTCCCATTCTCTCTCTGACAAACACTGACATCCACGTGCCTACTTTTGTATCTGTGCATGTTTGTATATATGTAACAGCGTTATATACGTTCATGTATGTACTCATCTATCTGTCTCCCTCACCATCTTTCTCTCCCTTTTTTCTCTCCCTATGTCTGTTCTTTCTCTCTATATATATATATGTTCATATATTTCCATACGTGAGTGTGTGTATGCGTGTGTTACTTTTGAAATTGTTAATTAACATGATGTTAATATATGATAAATTTGTTATATGCCTTGTAAGACGTGTCTGGATTCGAACTTGACGACTGTAGACCAAAAACGCTGACCGTGAAACTCATTTCAATGTCGTTACACCTACAGCAGCAGCAGCAAATACTACTACCACCACCATCACCACCGCCACACCTACTACTACTACTACTACTACTACTACTACTATTACAAATAATTATGATAATTATTTCAAATTAGGCAGAAGGTCAGATGCATAGGTGGAGAGGATCTAGTCGAGTATATCACCGTCAGTACTTGAATGGTTACATATTATATCGAACCCGAAATGATAAAAAGGGAATTTGATATCGAAAGGATTTGAACTTAAAATGCAAACAATGGGAACGAATGAACAAGGTACTTTTTCCAACGCTCCAACAATTCTACTAACAACCATTTCTTTTACTTAGGGACGTCTGTATATATATATATATATATATATATATATATATATATATATACATACACCCACACATATATATATATACATACATACATACATACATATATATATGTATGTGTGTGTGCGTATATATGTATGTATGTATTATTCTTTTGTTTGAATATATGCGTAATATGTTAATATGTATATAGTTTTGAAATAGTAAGGCTAACTATAGTATTGTTGCTACTGCCGATAGTGATGATGAAGAGATGATGATGATGATGATGATGATGATGATGATGATGGTAATGATGCTGATGATAATCATGCGTTTTGAAAGAATCTCTCCAAATTCTTGTGTGAAAGCGAACGTATTTTATATATTTTTATTTCCAATTGATTCAAATAGAATTTATTAAATATTTCCGCAAACACAGCTGGTAGGCATTGATAACGTAAAACTCCGATTTACGGTCGGTAAGTAGCAGATAGGTAGTTATTTTTCTCATTTCCCAGCGTCTCACTCTAAATTTGTAGATGGTCCCAGGACTTCTTCAGAAACTGTTGTCGAATTCAATTCCTTAGCTTAGCAACAACGCAAACACACACACACACAACACACACTCTCTCTCGCACACACACACACACACACAAACACACACACACACACACACATACACACAAATACCAGCACACATATATTACAATTCATAATCCTCATCATCGTTATTATTAATATTATTATTATTATTATCATTATTATTATTATTATTATTATTATTATTATTATTATTATATTATTATTATTATTATTATTATTAATATTATTATTATTATTATTATCATTATTATTATTATTATTATTATTATTATTATTATTATTATTATTAGTGTAACTAGATAAGTAAATCACTCAGGTGGGTGAATGAGTTAAAAAATTATCTTTCATATACACGTGTAACGTTTCAAATGAACGAGTTATAAATGTGTGTTTCTCTACATACACACACACATATATGTGCATATATAATAAATAGGCGCAGGAGCGGCTGTGTGGTAAGAAGCTTGCTTCCCAACCACATGGTTCCGTGTTCAGTCCCACTGCGTGGCACCCTTACTATAGCTTCGGGTCGACCAAAACCTTGTGAGTGGATTTGGTAGAGAGGGAAACTGAATGAAGCCTGTTGTATATATATATATATATGCGTGTGTGTGTGGTGTGTGTGCGCGCGTATGTGTGTGTGTGTGAGCTTGTGTGCCTGTGTTCGTTACCCACCATTGCTTGTCAACCGATATTGATGGGTTTACATCCCTCGCAACTTAGCGGTTCGGCAAAAGAGACACTTGGGATAAGTAAGAAGCTTACAAAGTATAAGTACTGGGGTCGGTTTGTTCAACTAAAGGCGTGGCCATAGTATGGCTGCAGTCAAATGACTGAAACGAGTAAAAGAATAAAAGAATAAAAGAACATATATAGCATATGATTTATATATATACGTACACACACAGACACACACATATCGAATCCCCACCCAAGTATTCTGAAAGGCAATTATTGAATTAATTGAGTCGTCATTCTTGTTTGTATTTAACTCACCCATTAACAACAAGCAACAGCAACAGAAGCAAAAACAGCTGCTGCAACAACGATAATGTTAATAATATAATAATAATAATAATAATAATAATAATAATAATAATAAATACAACAACAACAACACTAAAAATGAATTTTTTCTATGTTCAAGATAATATAAAGGGAAAAAAACCCCACTCAGTGGCAAATTTTTCACAATACACATCGCACAGGAAGTCCACTAGCAATGTATCTAAAGCTCTAAATATATATCAGATATAGATCCGATACTAGCCGTACAGGACCATAAATTAACTACATACAACCACAAATAATTTCATTAAAATATGTTATGAATATAGATTATTGAAGCCATAGAATGGTCCGTTTCATCATTATCTGATTAGCTGTTGCCATCTTCCAATAACTACCCAAATACAATTGAGTCACTAGCATTGACCACTCACCTGTATGCCAAATCCTCGGTATAAATAGGAACCAAACTCGGCATTTGTCCATGGTCTGAATACAATCATATGAGGCATGGAGCATACCTACCTCAACTGTTGAAGTGGTCAAGGAAAAACCGCCCAGAAAGAATAATCAAGTACTGGACAAAAATACATACCAGGATGATAGGCATCGTGATTCCTTTCTTATCAAATAATGGTATCAAATTTTGGCACAAGGCCAGCAAGTTCGAAGGAACGGGCTAAATCGATTAGATCAACCCCAGTACTCAACTGGTACTTATTTTATCGACCCCGTAAAGATGAAGGCTACAATCGACCGTGGCGTTATTTGAACTCAACGTAAACACTGACAAAAGCCGCTATGCATTTTGTCTGGTGTGCCTTTTTCTCATCATATATTGCAACAAAGGAAATAGAAAGTATCAAAACTAGAGAAATATGAAACTGAAATAAACTTTCATACAGAACATGGGAATATATTATTGTATATATTAGTACTGAACTGATGCCCAATAATATAAAGGAGACAGTGTATAATTATAAATATGTGCCAAAATATACGCGTCATAGCAAGGATCACAATGTAATATATATATTCCTAAAAATAGCTATATTGGGCACGGCCAACATCCTGATCATTACCCTTTCAATTCAATTACAACCACACTGCACACATCTTGTTCCTTATACAATAAACGTCCAATAATATAACATATTCTATACATTACGGACTTCGATCAAGAGTCAAAAGTGTAACACAATACATATTTTTATGTAACTGATACTTGGCAATACTGCATTAGTAACTAACGTAGACTACATGCTACTCTATACAAACTCGTTTGATATATCATAAGCATCCGCCCCATAATATGTACTGGAGGTTATCATTGTGTGATTGTGAAACGCAATAAGAACAATCATCTCATCCAACACATTGGAAGTATACTCACTGCGAAAGAAAACAACGCAATAGACATTGTTGCGCATGTTTTACACAACACAGGGAACACTAAAGAGAAAAGAAGTGCCACAAGAAAGTTTAAACTGCATAGGACAGTAAGACTCATGCACAGCCACCGGTACCACGGAAGTAACTCATCTGATAGAGTAGAAATTCGCATGAAGATATCAAACAAATAAAAAATAATAATAATGATAATAATAATAATAATAATAATAATAATAATAATAATAATAATAATAATAATAATATAATAATAATAATAATAATAATAATAATAATAATAATAATGATAATGACAACAACAACAACACAACAACAACAACAACAACAACAATAATAATAATAACAATAATAATAATAAGTATTATCATGTACATTGTTTTGTCTTGATATAAAAGATGGGCTACAGCAAATATTCTGCTCAATACCACAGATTTGCTTGTCAGTTGTTTGACCTTAACCAGCTGACCATGTTCCTTAATGGCTGACGATATGTGCATCTCTGATCATGAGCAGAAGTAGTGGGGGAGTATCATAGCCGTGTGCTGAACGGAATTCTTGGAGGTTTGGATAATTCACCTTTGGAATCATGGGTGGTTCGTTGAACATCCTTAAAGAATCATTATTCAAAGACCTTTTGAGCGGGTTAACTGAGCCCCACCTACAAGGTCATGCGCTGTTTATCTTGATATGAGATCACCATGTCGCGTACACATGGTTGTAATGCGAGTGCCTGGTGTACTCTTATCAGACGGGTAGTCATGATGGTTATACTGGGTTCGTATATCTTACCCCAGTGTAACTTTGATGGCATGCACTAATCTCTCACTTAATAATAATAATAATAATAATAATAATAATAATAATAATAATAATATAATAATAATAATAATAATAATAATAATAATAATAATACATATGATGATGATGATGATGATAATAATAATAGTAATAATAATGTTTTCTTTTATTGGCTACAAGTGCTGAACACAAAACAAATAGGGGCAATACAACACAAGGGACAAGAAGATCTTGGCACAATGTCGTATATAATCATAACAATGACAATTAACAAAAAAGTTAAACAATAAAAGTTGCCTAAAGTGGGGAGTTCCTAACAGGGACAACCAAGGAACCCTATACATCCTGGTTAGTTCAACCACCAGGTAGGCTTCAGCGAGTAACTCTTCACTTCTCAATTCCTCCGGTTTACAAATAGATCAATTCACACGAATCATCCTCTCCACAGTCACCGATCTTTCAACAAACGTGCTGGGTGTAGTAATGGTGGTGGTGGTGTTGGTGGTGGGAAAGCAGAGCGTCCCTCCCTACCCTCACTTTCCATTTCAAGTGGAACTTGAAAAAGTTCAACCGGGCTTGGCCGAAGAGGAAAGTATCTGTCTGTAGGACTTTCTATCTCATCACCAACACCACCTCCTTCGCCATAATACATCAACAACAACAACAAAAACAATAATGATGTGAATATAAAAAAATTAAAGTGATAATAATAATAATATAATAATAATAATAATAGTAATAACAATAATAATAATTATAATAATAATAATAAAGCTATGCCAACATTATGGAATAACAACAGAAAAAAGATGGTATAGGCACACACCAGAAAAGGTCACAGAAAACGAGAAAGCAACCATACTCTGGGATATGCCGATACACACAGATAGAGAAATTAAGGCCAACAGACCAGATATAGTTGTCAGAGATCATGAAGAAAAAAAATGCTTTCTAATTGATGTATCAATACCGGCTGATGACAACGTGTCTCTAAAAGAAATGGAGAAACTCTCAAAATACAAAGACCTGGAAATAGAGGTAACTAGAATGTGGAATCTGAAAACAGAAACAATTCTATCATAGTAGGTGCATTAGGCATGATAAAAAAATATTCAGACAAATACATAACAAAAACACCAGGACTTACAAACACATATAACATACAGAAAATTGCACTACTAGGCACTGCACACATCCTACGCAGAACACTTTCCATACAATAACCATCAGAGCATCACAACAAATCACAGCACATACCCAAGGCACACAGAGCTGGGCTCGGTAGTGAAGTGAAAGCACGCTATAAAAAATAAAACTACTGAATAATAATAATAATAATAATAATAATAATAATCGTTTCTACTATATGCACAATGTCTGGAATTTCGGGGGAGGGGACTAGTCGATTATATCGACCTCAATATGTAACTGGTACTTAATTTATCGACGAACGGCGGAATTTGAACTCAGAACGTAAAGTCGTACGAAATACCACTAAGCGTTTTCCCCGGCATGCTAACGATTCTGTCAGCTGACCGCCTTCAGTAATAATAATAATAATAATAATAATAATAATAATAATGATAACAATAATAATAACAATAACAATAATAATAATAATAATAATAATAATAATAATAATAATAATAATAATAATAATAATAATAATAAGAAGAAGAAGAAGAAGAAGAAGAAGAAGAAGAAGGAGAAGAAGAATCCTTTCTATTATTATTATTCTTCGATGACAGGATTGTGGTCATTATTATATCTCATATAAGCACAGCGTCAGATATAATTAAAATTACATTCACGGAACTGTGTACATAATTAAGCTAATAATTGATATAATGATCTTGATGATGACGACGATGACAATGATTGATTGTTCACTAATATCTAAACCTGGTGCGTCTTAGCGCGTTCACGTATGTATGTATGTATGTATGTATGTATGTATGTATGTATGTATGTATGTATGTATGTATGTATTTACGTATGCATACACACACAGACAACATATTACTTTATAAGTATCTATAATACCATTAGTATCTCTTAGTTATGTGTGTGTGTGTGCGTGTGTGAACGTGTGTGCACGCGTGTGTTTGTATGTTTTTCAACAGTAAGTCAATATAGAGAATGCCACACCAGCCTGCAGACACCCTTCTTGTTGGACACTTGGCAATTCTGAGCGTTACAAATATACAAAGTCGCATCTCGTAGACACGCATGGACAATCTCAATGCATATATATTATTGAATACATACATGTGGAGTAACGTGCTAATGCAGGAGCAAACACGCACAAACTCACAAACATATGTATCCTCTCTTAATATAGATGTGTAAATTCACACTCCAGCCTAAGGGTGACAGATGCACTCTCTCTCCTCTCTTTCCTCTCTTTTCTCTCCCTCCTCTTTCTTCCTTTTCGACCGCTGCTAAATTCACAGCTCTTCGAAGCTAACTAGGCTCATTTACTGAAGCAATTCTTTCCCATTCGTCTTCACTTCTCCCATCAATTTGTCGCGTTCAAGTCCAGATGGTCCTCAGGCTACCCACTACGTTCATTCATTTCCAATGATATCACCACCCCTTAGTATTCCCAGCATATGTCTTTCCTGCTGGCTTTCACTTATGACATTATAATTAATGGTGTCACTATCACCCAACTAGTAGTGGGTTTGCTGCAAAAGCCAAGGGCCTTATCCTACCTTCAGACTCAGCAATTAAGAAAAAAAACAGCATATTTTGAAAGAAACACTCAGATTTACAAACATACACTCCCACAATCAAACTTATAAATACTCATACAGGAACCAAAGTTGTGGTCCAGATATAATCATTGCAGGACCAAGAATTATCAGACAAACTTCTTTTAAATTAGTCTCTACAATCTTGTATAAGATAAATACACATTCAGTTGTATTGTTCTAGCTATGAAACTTCTGAAAGAGCTTGTTGGTCACTGCTAGAAGGCCTTATCCGAGGCTAACTCGTGTCGATACTCTACGTAAATTTTCGAAATAGCCAAATCTTTCATCATACTGCACTCCTTATGTCTTCAAGAAATAAATAACTATTAAAAAATTCAACATTGCAAAATATAATACTGGACTGCGTGTCTGAACGTTCTGGTTCAAATTTTGGCAAAAAGCCAGTTTTTCGAGTGAGAAGGTACGTTGATTACATCGACACATGTGTTCAAATGGTACTTATTTTATCGACCTCGATAGGATGGTAAACATAGAATCGATGTTGGCGGAATATAAACGTTAAGGCGGAAGAAATGCCGCTAAGCATTTGCTCGGCGTGCAACGATTCTGCCAGCTCGCCGCCGTTGGGTGCTCGAATATATTACGTAATTAGAAGTTATATGATCATATAGACGCTAGTTCAATGCTGACTTATAAAATGTAAGACAACCGTCCACCGTAAATGGCTTTGTATCATGCATCATGCTTTCACTAATTGTTTTAGGTGACTTTCTTGTCACAAGTAAATTTAGACATCACAACTGTCCCACTCTTTGAACTAGCGGTACATCAAAGGTGTAGTTCCTGGAGAGTGAGAGAGGTGCACAAGCAATGAGTTGATACACGTTTTCTACTAAGCTGACCGGACCAATTTGAAATTTAATATTTTGCTCAACGAAAATAAAGCTTCACCAATTCCACGAATTGAACTCAGGACAATATGACAGTCT
This sequence comes from Octopus sinensis, assembly GCF_006345805.1. Classification (NCBI taxonomy): domain Eukaryota; kingdom Metazoa; phylum Mollusca; class Cephalopoda; order Octopoda; family Octopodidae; genus Octopus; species Octopus sinensis. Next base: position 20,054,320 of record NC_043014.1, on the reverse strand, counting down.
ATTGAACTCTCTCACGACTAACCACGCTCCTTCTCTGAGAAAAGACACACAGGCACACACAAACACGCACACACACACACACACACACGCGCAAACAAACACACACACACCGATAGACACATATACAGCACACACATACTCATGTGTCTACATATATCTGGAGAGATCCACATGGGTAGCATGGGGTCCGTAAGCTCTGTTCATAATCGTAAAAATTCTGCTGTGCAAAATATAATCTGTTTGTTTGGCTGAGCGAGGATACTGAGGAAACAAGTTTATTGTCAGATGATAAAATCGGTTTATTGAGGAGATATTCGTTATAAAATGAATCATTCTATGGCTGGTGGTAGAAAAGATTCTTTCATATAAAATATATCTCTAGGAGAGAATAGATAGGAAACTACTGGCATAAACTGTATCGTATTTAATCAATTCAGAGATCGAATTGTATCACAGTAAAGTAGGCCTTTTATGTCTTTTCAAATCAAACTGTGAATCGTAGTATGCTGTGTTACTATGTGACATTATAATGACACCCTGCGAAACAACATATTACGACGTATATCATTTATGCGTCTCATGATAGCATTCAATGTATGAATGTGTATGAAGACCAACGTGCGCCTGAGTAGTAGTAGTAGTAGTAGTAGCAGCAGCAGCAGCAGTAGTAGTAGTAGCAGTAGTAGTAGTAGTGGTGGTGGTGGGGTGGTGGTGGTGATGGTGGTGGTGGTGGTAGCAGCAGCATCAGTAGCCGTACAGGCAGTAGTGCCAATAAAATAGTAATAAAATTATAGTAATAAAATTACATACGACTATAATAGTTCGATAAACCTTGTACAACATATTGACATATATGCAACCATGGTTCCTCCGCCCACGCACTTACACTTACACTTATACACACACACACAGACACACACACACACACACACTCGAAGACACGCAAGCCCATATAGATATATAAAAATAAGTGTTCTGATTAGTATGTTTTATCATTTACCTAATTAAAAGGGCAATGAAGTGCCATGGATAATAGTGTTCCAGAGAAAAAAAGCTTTTGCAATATCTAGCTAGTTTTGTGAACTAGCCCGAGTTCAATTCCTATAAGGGTATGGATTATTTTTCGTTTGGCCGGGTGTGCGATAAAATGAAGTCCTACACCTAACACTCCTTCCCCTCTTTTTCCCCTCTCCTAATCCTGCTCCTGCTCCTCCCTCTCCACCTGATCGTCATCATCCTTATCATCTTTAGCAGATGTAGTATGGTGTAGTAGAAAATGTCTCCATAATATATATGTATATAGCCCATTGTTTTCTCAGTTTAAAATCCTTTTGTGGTTGACATTCCTTCTCAACTGACCCTCAGACACGGATTATCGATGAAATCACTACAGACAACGAGCTGAATTGTAATAACTGGCCATACACTTCCCAAAGTTTGCCACTATGTTTCTTACAGCTATCTAACTAAGGCTCTTCAAACTAGATTAAAATCCTGCCGCAGGCAATTTTGACCTTCATCCCTCAGGGTTCGATAACATGAGTTTAATTAGCTCACACCATAACATTTACTGGCCGCGTGCTTAAAATAGAAACTCCCCCTCATACTCTCCTCCCCGTCATCCCCCATTCTACATCATCCTCCCCTCTCCCTCATCCTCCCCTCCCATCCAACCCCCACCACCATCCTCCTCCTCTTCTTCTTCTTCTTCTTCTTCTCCTTCTTCTTCTTCTTCTTCTTCTTCTTCTTCTTCTTCTTCTTCTTCTTCTTCTATCTGGAAGAGAGACCAGCATTTTACCGGCCAGTATGCTTACCGGTATTTCATCCGTCTATACGCTCTGAGTTCAAATTCCACGGAGGCTGAATTTTACCTTCCATCCATCCGGGGTCGTTAACATGAGTACCAGTTGAGCACAAGGGTCAATGTAATCGACTTACCTTCTCCCACGAAATTACTGGCATTGTTCCAAATTTTGAAAACAACATTATTATTATTGAAGGCGGCGAGACGCTACAACCCTTAAAACGCCCGACAAAGTGCTTAGCAACCTTTCGTCCATATATATATATATATATAAATATAATATATTATATATATGTATATGTTGTGTGTGGTGTGTGTGGTGTGTGTATGTATGTATATATATATATGTATGTATGTATGTATGTATATATTATATATATTATTATATATATATATATATATATTATATAAACATACGAACATGCATGCATACTTACATGGCTACACCACGTTTTATATACTTAATGTTACAAGTATATAATATATAGGGAGAGTTTGCGAAAAAACCAAAAGACGAAGACAGGTGGTGTACAAAACAGACTTGTATTAGTATAACGCTCAGGAATAGAAAAAGGCTTTTACGTTTCGAGCCTACGGTCTCCTACAGAAAGGGACACAAAAAGCAAGAGAGAAGAGAAAAAATGTAATACATACATACATACATACATACAAACATACATACACACAGATATATATATATATATATATATAATATATATATATATATATATATATATATATATATGTACGTATGTATGTATGAATGCCATTTTTATATGATAGATGTAAGTGCATAACCATGTTTAAGCCCCCACAAAATGTGTGTGTGAGTGCGTGTGTGTGCGTGTCGGTGCACTTAGGTGTTATTTTTTGTTTGCCATGGTGTTTCTGTATGAATCTATGTTACTGTAAATGTGTTTATGTGCATACCTAAATAATACATTCATAATACTATACTATGAATAGAAACGCATGCATATTTTTATTCATTAATATGTGAATTAATATTGTATAATAGTGTTTATATGACGATATTATTTTAACATATCCCAAGTCAGGTATACACTTCATCTACTTTCCATTGAGTACATCGTGAGGTTTCATCTGAGTCAGTGTGGCACTGATACGGTTTTGGCACTCTGTCAGTTACGACGACGAGTGCTTCTGTTGACCCGATGAATGGAACAGCCTGCTCGTAAAATATACGTGCAAGTGGCCGGTCACTCCACAGATACGTGTACCCTTAACGTATCTTATTTGTTATTTCTTTATTGTCCACAAGGTGCTAAACATAGAGGGGATAAACAAGGACAGACAAAGGATTTAAGTCGATTATATCCACCAATGTGCGTAACAGGTAGTTAATTTATCGACCCCGAAAGGATGAAAAACAAAGTCGACCTCGGCGAAATTTGAACTCAGAACGTAACGGCAGACGAAATACTGCTAAGCATTTCGCCCGGCGTGCTAACGTTTCTGCCAGCTCGCCGCCTTTAGCGTAGTTCTCAGAAAGATTCGGCTTGACACAGAATGCGACAAAGTTGGCCCTTTGAAATAAGGTACAACTTAGTTTTGGCAGTTAAATAAACTGGGAGGCGGTAAAATAAAGTGCCTTGCTCAAGGACACTACGCGTCACTAGGAATCGAACTCACGAGTTTACGATCATAAGTCGAATACTGTAACCACTAAGTGACGCGCCTTCGCGGCTCTGATATTTTATAAGATACATATGACTTTGCCATTCTAATCTAAGAGCACATGAAGTCGCTGCTTCTCAGAAGTATGGAATGACCGTTGATCTTTGCATGATGTTCGGTGATTAAAACCGAAGCAAAATGAAAAAGGTTTTTCTGTATTTCTCGATGTAGTCTTTAGCTTGGAGACAAAGAAAAGAAATAGACATCAGTAGATAAAATAGGACCAGTATTAATGGGAACTTTAATGTTCATAGATCAGGGAAAATTAAAGG
>NC_043014.1:20048001-20050446 GCF_006345805.1 Octopus sinensis | reverse complement strand
CACGCAAGAGAACGTAAGAAATCAAGACGGAGGGAAAGTGAACGGGCGAAAGAGGGAGCCTGGGATATAGGGAATAAGTTTGGAAACTAATATTGTAGGCAATGGAGAAATGTATATATATATATATAAAAAAAAGCAGAAACAACAGCAAAAATAAAGCAAGATTCAAAAAGTATTGACTGTGAAATTAAAAGTTTTACACGGCACGTGGAGTTCAAAAATTAACTATGCACAGAACGGTTCGCAGTATCCATAATTATTTTGAAAAACCGAGAAAAATGTTCGCCTAATGGTGTTGTGTACGGTGAAGTCTTCAGGTTCATTTAAATAAATCGTCAAGGATGGCACCGTTGTCTTCAGGAGGTATAAAACACCTGCATTTATTTTGTAGTATGTCGACAAGTTTAAAGCGGCGAGCTGGCAGAAACGTTAGCACGCCGGGCGAAATGCTTAGTAGTATTTTGTCTGTCTTACGTTCTGAGTTCAAATTCCGCCGAGGTCGACTTTGCCTTTCATCCTTTCAGAGTCGATTAAATAAATACCGGTTACACTCTGGGGTCGACGTAATCAACTTAATTCCTTTATCTGTCCTTGTTTGTTCCCTCTATATTTAGTTCCCTACAAGCAATAAATAAATTAATATATAAACAACTAAATGTGGCGAGCCGGCAGAAACGTTAGCACGCCGGATGAAATGCTTAGCGGAATTTCATCTGCCGCTACGTTCTGAGTTCAAATTCCGCCGAGGTCGACTTTGCCTTTCATCCTTTCTGGGTCGATTAAAAAAGTACCAGTTACGCACTGGGGTCGATATAATCGACTTAATTCCTTTGTCTGTCCTTGTTTGTCCTCTCTGTGTTTAGCCCCTTGTGGGTAGTAAAGAAATAGGCATTTCATCTGCTGCTACATTTTGAATTCAAGTTCCGCCGAGGTCAACTTTGCCTTTCAACCTTTTGGGGTCGATAAATCAAGTACCAGTTGCGTACTGGGATCGATCTAATCGACTAGCCCCGCTACACCGAAATTTTGCGTTTTATGCCTAGAGTAGAAAAGAATATACAGTCAAGTTAAGGTGTTGAGCTGGCAGAATCGTTAGCACGTCGGACGAAATGCTTAGTAGTACTTTGTCTGCTACTACCTTCTGATTTCGAATTCGGCCGAGTTCGACTTTTTCTTTCATCTTTTCGGGTTGATACAATAAATACCAGTTGAACAATGGAGTCGATATAATCGATTTACACTCCCTTTAACTTACAGGCCTTGTGTTAAAAAATTAAAATCAGCATCACTAACACATAGACAATAACAGACATGCCCACGCGTATATTAATAGGTGCTTGCACATGTGCTGACATGTTCTCTTACACACACCAATGCACGCACACAGAGGCACACACACACACACACACACACACACACACACTCATACACGCATGTACATAAGTGAATTTGATGCATATAGATATGCGTATGTGTTGATATGTCTATATATGTATGTGTATAGGAATATGCATGCGTATATATTCGTGCCTGTGTATCATTCGTGAAAAATGGAAAAACAGCCATTAAGCCAATGAACAACATTAAACATGTTTGTGAAAAACATATTTTTACGCAATAAAAGTTAGTTATTAAAAATTTTTCGGTCGCCAGCTGAGCAAATATAGCAAACACGACTGTAAGCAGGGTTGTTACTTATTGATGTCTTTGCTTATTATGATTAGAAACATACAAAGGCTAACTATAGACAAAGATAAACCCAAAAATTCAAGCAGACAAACAAATGGAAAGATATGGAAAGTTATATACATACAATTACACACACACACAACTATATATATATATATATATATATATATATATATATATATATTATATATATATATATGTGTGTGTGTGTGTGTGTGTGTGTGGGTGTGTATAGATAGATAGATAGGTGGATAGATATAGATATATACATACATACATGCATACATATATGCATATATATATGTATATATATATATATATATATATATATTATATATAATATATATATATATATATTATATATATATATATATATATATATATATATATATATATATACAGAGAGAGAGAGAGAGAGAGAGAGAGAATGAGAGAGAGAGAGAAATAGGTGAAAAATGAATCAGGAAAAAATGAAACAGAGAACCAAGCAAAGAAAAACACGATGAAGAGCGATAGAGAATGAGAGTGAGAGAGAGAGAGTGAGAGATAAACACGAAGAGTAGAGAGTGAAAGAAAGAGAAAATGATTATGGAAAGTCTATTGATCCGAGATTTTGGGAGAAAAAACATATATGTATTTCATTTAGACCTACAAAACATCATTCGTGTACGTAAAGGTAGTAGTAGTAGTAGTCGTAGTAGTAGTAGTAGTAATAGTAGTAGTAGTAGTAGTCGTAGTAGTCGTGGTTGTGGTGGG
>NC_043014.1:20018001-20043001 GCF_006345805.1 Octopus sinensis | reverse complement strand
GATTAGGTGGTCCACTGTTTCAATCATGTCGTTGCAGAATCGGCATTTTGGGTCTGCTCCATTTTTCATCACATTGGCCTGGTAGCTCCGGGTTAATAGGCTTTGATCTTGAGCAACCTTCGCTCTCTGCTTTTAGCCCTGAGCTCCGTAGCCACTGATGGGTTTGCTTCTGGTCAACATCAGCTTGTTTGCTGCGGGTCACATATTTGCCGTGCAGAGGTTTCTCCTCCCACCTATCAGCCAATTGCTCGTGCGCTTTTTTCGTTGCCATTATTTTCACCTTCTTTGCAACAATAGTTGCCTTGGGTTGTTCAGTTTGGGTATCCTGCACGAGATCAATAGCAATTTTTTTGCTTTTCTTCTTCTTCTTCTTCTTCTTCTTCTTCTTCTTCTTCTTATTATTATTATTATTATTATTATTATTATTATTATTGCTGTTGTTGTCGTTGTTATTTATATTCTTCATTTGCTATGGTATAGGTAAGCAAACCAAGAACTACTTAATCGTAACTTGGAAATTTAGCAGCATCTACCAATGGCTGAAAATTTATATAAATTTCTTGTCGTAGAAATTTGCCCGTTCGATTATATCCCATTCAGGCGTAGGAGTGGCTGTGTGGTAAGTAGCTTGCTTACGAACCACATGGCTCCGGGTTCAGTGCCACTGAGTGGTACCTTGGGAGAGTGTTTTCTACTATAACCTCGGGCTGACCATAGCCTTGTGAGTGGATTTGGTCGACGAAACTAAAAGTAGCCTGTTGTATATATGTATATATGTACCTGTGTGTATATGTTTGTATGTCTGTGTTTGTGCCCCAACATCGCTTGACAAGCGATGTTGGTGTATTTACATCCCCGTAAAGTAGCGGTTCGGTAAAAGAGGCCAATAGAATAAGTACTAGGCTTACAAAGAATAAGTCCTGGGGTCGATTTGCTTGACTACAGGTGGTGCTCCAGCATGGCCACATTCAAATGACTGAAACAAGTAAAAGAGTAAAAGAGTAAAGAGTATCCTAATGGTGCACATTTCCTTGATCTTTGCGAGGTTGAGCGCCAAATCTGGCCTCGATGAGATTTTAAAGCGAAGGACCGTAACTTTATCTTGTTTAATATCAAATGTTGAGCTTATCTTGTGCCCTATTGAAACCAATATATTTAATTGTCATAAAAGAGAAATATTCAAGATGCTACTTTTACTTCAGTTTATTTAGTTCACTCTTGAGTAAGTTGACCTTAATGATTCTCTTTCATTAACTTTATAGAAACGTGCATTTATTTTTACATGACTTATCAGAGTAAGGTAAGCGACCATAAACCTTTGCAATGCATCCTTGAGAGAGGAAGATATCCTTTGACCAGTTACCTGATTCAAACTTTTTAATTTATCTATAACCTATGAAGAGCAATTCCACGCTGCTTAGTACTGTTAATCCGAGCGACAGTTTAAATAATACAACGATCAAGAGGAAATGTCTCTTCCATTAACTTTCATATAGTTTCTTCTGTTCAAATTTGGATCGTAAGTCTTTGACCGACCCACACTATAAGGCACCAAACACTTACTCAAATTGAAGCGCTTTGAGATTGAACTCCAAATTGCGTAGTTGCGATGCGAAACTCTTAAACATGCAACACTTTCTGCACAAACGTTCTTACAAAACATAATAGCAAATAAAATGAAATTTTACATCGTCAGTAGTTTGAGACAGCAGTTTGTATTCATTTCATTGTTGCATTTAGTAGCAGCAACAGTACAGCAACTGATTGTACAGTAGAAAAGAACAGCAACACCAGGATTAGCAACAGCATCAAATATCAGTTGCCGCGGCAGCAGCAACACCAGTTAGAACAAGAGTAGCATCAGGTTTGTTGCAGTTTTTATTGCACGTAACACGGTGTTAACAAAAACATATGTGATTCTGAAGTTGTCTGTACTTATGCATACACTTAGCCTAAATTCGGTGAAGCAATGATGTTACATGGTTTACCTATAAATATCAACAACAACAAAAGCGACAACAACAACAACAATAATACGTTTCGTCGATTACCATGGGTTACGTAACTCCTGTGACTACATTTTTGTACTGTATGTATGAATTAGTCCTTAACATTAAATATATGTATAATAATAATAATTATAATAATAATAATAGCAATAATAGTAATGATAACAATAATCATAGTGATTATTATTAATAAGGATAATTGTAATAATAATAATAACAATAATAGTAATGATAATAATAATGATAATGATAATGATAATAATGAAAATGATGATGATGATAATAATAGTAATAGTGATAATAATAACAATAGTAATGATAATAATAATAATAATAATAGCAATAATAATAATGATAACAATAATCATAGTGATTATTATTAAGGATAATGGTAATAATAATAATAACAATATTAGTAATGATGATAATAATGATAATGATAATAATGAAAATGATGATGATAATAATAATAATAATAGTGATAATAATAACAATATTAATGATAATAATAATGATAATAATAATAACAACAACAATTATAACAATGATAATAATAATAATAATATTAATAATAATAATTTTATTATTATTATTATTATTATTATTATTATTATTATTATTATTATTATTATTATTATTATATTTATCATTATTATTATTATTATTATTATTATTATTATTATAAATATTGAAATACTTCAGACAATAGTCAAAACATTATATTGAAAGACTTCAGAAAAAAAACCTCCTCATTGATATAACTGTTCCAATTGATTTAAACGTATCTGTCAAGACCTACCAAAAACTGAGTAAGTATAAAGATCTTGAAATAGAAACTGGCAAAATGTGGAACCTGAAGACTAAAACAATACCTGTTGTCATAGGTGCTCTAGAAAAGGGGTTGATTGCTACCTAGCTCAGATACCAGCAAACCCCAAAATGGCAGAAATTCAGAAGATAGTGCCCATGGAAACTGCCCATATCCTACGTAAAATACTGTCTATGTAATCTCAAATTTTAAAACAAACTTATAATTTTCTTGTTTTCCTAAACATTCTCTAGAACAATACTTTGTGCAAAACCAAATATATGACACCCTAGGCATAACACCAACATCAACTTCTAATTGTCTCTTGGGGTGTCTTGGTGAGACTCGGAGCCAACTTGTACAAATACAAAGCAAAAGTCAAACATATACTACTACTACTACTACTACTACTACTACTACTACTACTACTACTACTACTACTACTAATAATAATAATAATAATAATATAATAATAATAATCATAATAATAATAATAATAATATAGAATACTCTAGACGAGTTAGATTAATACTGGAAACAGAGCTCAGTGCGAAAAACAATATCAACACTAGCCGTTTCAGTCACATGTTATAGCGACAATATCTGTAACTGGACACTAAATGAACAAAACAAAATAGACAAGGAAAGAAGAAAAATGACAAGATTTATGATGCACCATCCAAAATATGACATAGAAAGGTTATATATAGAACGTATAGAATGTGGTGGAGGCCTTATACAGCTACAAAACTATTACAAAATAACTACAACAGGACTAAAAAAATACCTACTTTAGAAGCAAACAAAACTAATACAAATAGCCTCAAAACACGAACAAACCAAAACAAACTGTTTTCAATCTTTAAGGAAGCTGATAAATACAAAAACAAGTTAATCTGCCTAACAATTATGAAGGAAAAGAGGAAAAACCATAGCTGTAAAACAACTGAAACCCACACTAAAACTGGAATAGAAACGGGTTATGATAAAACGATGGAGAAAATCCCCTACATGGAAAATACTGAGTTAAATTAAACGCAAAAGAAATAGACAGACCAAAATGTCGACAATAGCTAAGTAGAAACTGAAGGATTATTAATTGCAGCAGAAGATCAAAGCCTCCCCATCAGTAATTACCAAAAATATATAATGGAAAGAAACATAAGTAATTGCAGAAAATGTGGAGATGAACACGAAACAATCAGTCATATTTTCTCTGGGTGCCCAGTCCTGGCTAAAATGGAATATATTCACAGATACGGCGGAGTTGGGACCTACATACACTGGAAGCTATGCTAATACTATGGAATAACAACAGAAAAAGATGGTATAAGCACATTCCTGAAACGGTCACAGAAAATGAGAAAGCAACCATACTATGGGATATACCAATACACACATATAGAGAAATTAATGCCAATAGCCAGGATATAATTGTCAAAGATCATCAAGAAAAAAAATGCTCTCTAATCGATGTGTGAATACCAACAGATGGCAGCGTTTCTCTAAAAGAAATGGATAAACATTCAAAATGCAAAGACATGGAAATAGAAGTAACTCGAATGTGGAGACTAAAAACAGAAACAATTCCTATCATAATAGGTACATTAAGTATGATAAAAGCATCCAGACAAATACATAACAAAAACACCAGGACTTACAAATATATGTATCACATACAGAATATAGCATTACTAGGCATCGCGCAGATCCTACGTAAAACACTCTCAGTAAGAGCATCACAAACCATAGCACATACCCGATGCACACAGAGCTACTCTCGGTAGTGAAGTGAAGGCACATGATAAGAATAAGACTACTGAATGATGATGATGATGACGATGATGATGATGATGATGATGATGATGATATGATGATGATGATGATGATGATGATGATGATGATGATAATTATATTAATAATATAGAATATAGGCTTTGCAAGCCTAGTTTAGTGTCAGCTCCAGAAAATAGTATTATTAGGGACTGCAAAGACATTTACGAAGGTTCTTCCATCTAAAGTTTCATGTTACGCGATAGTAGGATTTTTTTCCAGCAGTCTGATCAGTTGTGCATATATGGAATGATAATAATAATAATAATAATAATAATAATAATAATAATAATAATAATAAAAGTGGCTCTCATGGCTTCTGATCTTAACTGATTGGAAGTGTTATCATGTACATTGTTTTGTCTTGGTATAAAAGATGGGCTACAGCAAATATTCTGCTCAATACCGCAGATTTGCTTGTCAGTTATTTGACCTTAACCAGTTGAACATGTCCCTTGATGGCTGACAATATGTGCATCTCTGATCACGAGCAGAAGTAGTGGAGGAGCATCATAGCAATGTGTTGAGAGGGATTCTTTGGGGTTTGAATAATTCACCTATGGAAACATGGGTGGTTCTTTCAACATCCTTAAATAACCCTTATTCAGGGACCTTTTGAGAGGGATGGGCTACTCAACCTGAAGAAAATTCTAACTGGGCACCACCTGCAAGGTCATGTGCTGTTTATCTTGATATGAGATCAGTATGTCGCGCACATATGGTTGTGATGCATGTGCCTGGTGTACTCTTATCAGACGGGTATATTATCATCTTATCATGATGGGTATATTGGGCTTCGTATATTTTGCCCCAGTGTCACTTTGATGGCATGAACTGCTCTCTCACTCAATAATAATAATAATAATAATAATAATAATAATAATAATAATAATAATAATAATAATAATATGCACTGATGCCGTAGAAGGTGGTGGCATTCATAGTTTTTGATCTTAACTGATTGGAAATGTTACCATGTACATTGTTATGTCTATGTATGAAATATGGGCTACAGCAAATATTCTGCTCAATACCACAGATTTACTTGTCAGTTGTTTGACCATAACCAGTTGAGCATGTCCCTTAGAGGCTAACGATATGTGCATCTCTGATCACGAGCAGAAGTAGTATGGGAGCATCATAGCCATGTGTTGAAAAAAGTTTGAGTAATTCACATCGGGGTGTTTCGTTCAACATTTTTAAACAACCCTTGTTCGAGGGTCATTTGAGTGTGATAGGATACTCAACCTGAAGATAATTTTGGCTGGGCCCACCTTCAAGGTCATGCGCTGTTTATCTCGATAAGAGATCACCATGTCGCGCACATATGGTCGGGATTCATGTACCTGATGTACTCTTATCAGACGGTTAGTCATGATGGGTAAACTGGACTTTGTATATTTTACACCAGTGTCACTTTCGATGGCATGCTCTGCTCTCTCACTCAATAGCTGGAAGTTATTTCATCGACCCTGACAGGTGAAAGCCAAAGTTGACCTCGGCAGAATTTGAACTCAGAACGTAAAGACAGATAATATTGCAAACAATGAATGAAATAAACATGAAATGAAAAGATCGTATGACTAAAAGGGCATTACTACAGATGTACACGCCCCCGACTTGTTAAAAAATGGATACTTCTTAACAAAATTTTCTATAAATACCGCTTAGATGTGGCTTCAGAGTATATAGGGATTTATGGAAAAGGCATAGATAACGATTATAAGGAAACTTGTGGGGAAACTTTTTTCTGGGATTTTCTCCATATTTTTTAACCACAGCCTTCGAAATGATGGGGTTGGGGGAGGCATCCCTGTTTGAAAAATATTGAAAACTTTTTTTTCCACCCAACCTATTTTGGCAAATGTTGTTTTGCACTTCGAAAACATAGGAAGAGCATTTTCAGTAAAAATAATTTTTTGAATTGTTAATATTTTCAGAGGAAAAAGTGATTTAAGGGCGATTTGGCTGTTGTTTCTAGCACGTTCAAAGACAATCTTCCTTGATTCTTTATCACTTTCGCATGTATTGGTGGTTTTTTTTCAATATTTCCCCACATAAATGCCTTTATATGCTATAAAAAAGAAAAATTGAGAAATTATGAATTTTTGCAACCCCACTCCCTATCCCCAATTGTTTCTGCTTAGAAATTAAAATATTGGAGAGCCTGAGAATGTCATCGCTGGCATTTACCCACAGTGATTAAAAAAAATTACAGAAATGTACTTGCATAGCAAGTGACTTGATCTGACATCGTATGTTGAAACAAAAACAATTGCAGCGCAGAGGATGTGTGTAAGCCATTCAAGAGCACATAAATGCCGTTAGTTTCACTTCAACATTAGGACTTCATTTGTGTCAACATATTTTCTCCGCTTTGAAACCGCGACCGGTTCATTTACAAAACTTCACAAAACCGATGCAGCACGAGGTTTTGTCGGTGGACAGCGCACACACTCAAACACGCATATATACATATACACACACACGCATTCATTGCCTTTTATTTGTGTGTATCTCTATGTGCGTGCGCGAGTGTATATTGGTGTGTGTGTGTTGCTTTTGAAGTTGCGTTTAGAAACTGTGAAAAATGTGCAAACTTCGAGTACTTTTGTGTTTATTTTTCCCCATCTTCTAATAGTAATTACCCAACTTTCTAGGCTCTTCTCATAGCTATCTCACGTTCAAAAATCATCTTGGTATTTAAAAAAATGTTCATTCAATAAATTGTGACACTTCGTCGGTTACGACGGCGAGGGTTCCAGTTGATCCGATCAACGGAATAGCCTGCTCGTGTGATAAGGCTATCCTTCGAAATACAGGGACAACAGAAACAGGAAGAAAGAGTGGGAGAAATGTGTGATGAAAGAGTACAGCAGGGTTCGCTACCGCCCCTGCAGGAGTCCCGTGGAGCTTTAGGTATTTTCGCTCAATGAACACTCACAACGCCCGGTCAGAGAATCGAAACCGCGATCCTACGACCGCGTGTCCGTTGTCCTTACCACTGGGTCATTGCCCCTCCACAATACTATTTTTACATTATGTATACATTAATAGCGAATTAAAACTTAAAAGAGAAAGTGAGAGTCTTAGGAAATGAAAATGGAATATTGCGCAATGAATGCAAAGAATTCTTTTATTTGCTTCAGTCATTTGACTGCGGCCATGTTGGAGCAACGCCTTTAGTCGAACACATCCACCCCAGAACTTATTCTTTGCAAGCCTAGTACTTATTCTATCGATCCCGTTTGCCGAACCGCTGGTTACGGGAACGTAAACACACCAACATCAATTGTCAAACGATGGGAGGAGGATCAAACACAGATACACAAACACACACATACATACATGCATATATACATATATATATTATTATATATATATATATATACATATATATATATATAATATATATATATATATATATATAATATATATATATATATATATATATATATATATATATATATATATATATCATATATATACTACGGGGTTCTTTCAGTTTCCGTCTACCACTTCCACAGACATGGCTTTGGTCGCCTCGAGGCTATAATAGAAGACGCTTGCCCAAGGTTCCACGTAGTGGGCCTGAGTCCGGAACGATGTGGTTAGTAAGCAAGCTACTTATTACACAACCCCTCCTAAATTTGTAATGAACATGACATAGTGAATATTTAAAGTTGCGAGAAATTGAAGTCCAAAAAATTCAATAAGCTTCAGAATCCGAAATTATAGGAAATTTCTTAGAACATAAATTTATATAAGTATTTCCAGATGGTCAACCCTTTAATAATTGCTTTCTTATAGTACTTTTAGTAATTGTTACATACCTAATTAATAAGCAGTATATAATATCATAATTGTTATTTTTATTATTGATTGATTGATTGATTGATTGAGAAAGAGAGAAAGAGAGACAGAGAGAGACAGAGAGAGACAGAGAGCAACGTATGCCATCAGAGTGACACTGGGGTATAAATATACGAAGCCCTATAACCCATCATGACTACCCGTCTGATAAGTGTACACCAAGTACATGCATCACATCCATGCGTGCGTGACGTAGCGATCTGATATCAAGATAAACAGCGCATGACCTTGCAGGTGGGGTCCTGAGTATCATCATTATCATCATCATCATTATTATTATTATTATTATTGAGTGAGAGAACAGTGTATGCCATGAAAGTGACACATGGGGTATAAATATACGAAGCCCAATAACCCATCATGACTACCCGTCTGATAAGGGTAGACCAGGCACATGCATCACATCCATATGTGCGCGACATGGTGATCACATATCAACACAAATAGCGCAGGAACTTGCAGGTGTGGTCCTAATTATCATGATCATGATCATGATCATTATTATCGTTGTTGTTATTATTATTATTATTATTATTATTATTATTATTATTATTATTATTATTATTATTATTCAGTAGTTTTATTTTTATAGCGTGCTTTCACTTCACTACCGAGCGCAGCTCTGTGTGCCTTGGGTATGTGCTGTGATTTGTTGTGATGCTCTGATGGTTATTGTATGGAAAGTGTTCTGCGTAGGATGTGTGCAGTGCGTAGTAGTGCAATTTTCTGTATGTTATATGTGTTTGTAAGTCCTGGTGTTTTTGTTATGTATTCGTCTGAATATTTTTTTATCATGCCTAATGCACCTACTATGATAGGAATTGTTTCTGTTTTTAGGTTCCACATTCTAGTTACCTCTATTTCCAGGTCTTTGTATTTTGAGAGTTTCTCCATTTTTTTTAGAGACACGTTGTCATCTGCCGGTATTGATACATCAATTAGAAAGCATTTTTTTTCTTCATGATCTCTGACAACTATATCTGGTCTGTTGGCCTTAATTTCTCTATCTGTGTGTATCGGCATATCCCGGAGTATGGTTGCTTTCTCGTTTTCTGTGACCTTTTCTGGTGTGTGCCTATACCATCTTTTTTCTGTTGTTATTCCATAATGTTGGCATAGCTTCCAATGTATGTAGGTTCCAACTCTGTCATGTCTGTGAATATATTCCTTCTTAGCCAGGACTGGGCAGCTAGAGATAATATGATTTATTGTTTCTTGTCCATCTCCACATATTCTGCAGTTACTTGTAATATTTCTTTTCATTACATGTTTTTGGTAATTTCTGGTGGGGAGGCTTTGGTCTTGTGCTGCAATTAAAAATCCCTCTGTTTCTGCTTTGAGTCCTGAGCTTCTCAACCATTGCTGGGATTTTTCTTTGTCTATTTCTTTTGCGTTTAGTGCAGTATTTACCATGAAGGGGCTTTTCTTGCCATCGTTTTATCATGGCTCGTTGCTGTTCTATTTTTAGTTTGGATTTCATTTGTTTTATAGCTTTTGTTGTTTCTTCATCATCTATTATTATTATTATTCCTTCGTAACACAGTTTAGGTAAAAATGGACCGGAGTCTTTAGTCATCTGTCAAGTCACAAGGGCCTCAGACAGAATATACTTCCCTTAAGATGTGCACTGTACCCAATAAGGCTGCATTTTGCAATACATCAATCTTGCATGGAATTTCTAGTTGCCTTAAGAAGTCTTGAACCCAACGCACTGATGACCACTGGTGTCAGTTTTGCATTACCCTCTTGCATTCTATGCAGTCTTGCCAGTACCACTTCCACTTCGAAGTGCTTGATTTTTTTCAACCTCTTTACTCACAACATTCATATCATTTGGTATGGCTACATCAATGATTATTATTATAGTATAACTGTTCAACATTTGTTAGGTTGAAGCAAAGTTCTACAGCATCCGTTTTGCTAGGATGTGTGCAGCATTGTTTGTTTTTTTTCTGCTGTTGGGTGTGTGTTAGATTTTTTCTTAGGTGTTGTGTAGGCTTTTGTTGTGTTACTGCTTGTCTAGTATGTTGCGTGTGTGTAATGCAATGGTTATACAAATTGTTGGTGGAAGTTTATTTCACTGGATAATTGCGATAATTGCGTCTTGTGCTGGCGGGTTGTTTTGTTTAGGTTGTATTATTGGATTGAGTGTGTCTTGCGTATGCTGTGGGGTAGTTCCAAGCAGGGCTATTTTTTGGACATTGTGTAGTGTTGAGGATCCAGTTATAGTTTCTACCTTTTATTCATGTTTACTTTTATCATGCTCAATGCTCCAATTAAAATAGGTATTGTTTTTTCCTACATGCCCACATCTTGAATACTTATTCAAGCACCTGCTATCAAAGTGACACTGGGGTAAAAATATACGAAGCCTGCTATACCCATCATGACTGCCCGTCTGATAAGTGTACACCAGGCGTATGCATCACAAATACATGTGCGCGACATGGTGATCTCATATCAAGATAGACAGTGCATGACCTTGCAGGTGGGGCCTAGTTTAAAAGTGGATTGCGAAAGATTGAAAAGTATGGTTTTGTTGATGTTAAAGTGTAAGTTAGTGCCCTACTGTTAAATGTAAAGAAAGACTGCTGTTTGGAGACTGCAAATTATCATGCTGCTCACATTCAGCAACCTGCATCAAAATCAAATTATATGGAAATTGTCATTTACATGAGATCAACCATTGAGCAAAGAATTTACAACCGTTTTAGATTCCATTTCAATGCACCGTGTAATTTGAATCGATTCAAAATTGATCCAGTTTCTTCTCATTACAACGGTAAACGCACAAAAACATTCTCACATAAATAAATTTCATGCACAAAATTTTACATATATATAAAAGTACTCACAAAGAGTAGTTTCTAATGTGAGTATTTAGAAAAAAATAGATGTATAAAACTTTTATCGGAAATTAAACATGTACACACTCACACCCATACATACATCAGCGATAGAATAAGCGGCAGTTTAGTTCAAATATGTGTTTGCCCAAATGACGTACGTTTTAGCGAATAATAATCTTAAATACACCCGTGAAGAGTTATTTTGACGGTTGAGTCTTAAATAATACAAGTTTATGTAGACCGCCGAGAAACAGTCTGAGCCTTCGACAGCATGTATCCATACAATACATATATACATGCATAAATGCATACTTCCATCCATATATGAATGTTGTGAGTAAAGAGGTTGAAAAAAATCAAGCACTTCGAAGTGGAAGTGGTACTGGCAAGACTGCATAGAATGCAAGAGGGTAATGCAAAACTGACACCAGTGGTCATCAGTGCGTTGGGTTCAAGACTTCTTAAGGCAACTAGAAATTCCATGCAAGATTGATGTATTGCAAATGCAGCTTATTGGGTACAGTGCACATCTTAAGGGAAGTATATTCTGTCTGAGGCCCTTGTGACTTGACAGATGACTAAAGACTCCGGTCCATTTTTACCTAACTGTGTTACGAAGGAATAATAATAATATAATAATGTGATGAAGAAGAAACAACAAAAGCTATAAAACAAATGAAATCCAAACTAAAAATAGAACAGCACGAGCCATGATAAAACGATGGCAAGAAAAGCCCCTTCATGGTAAATACTGCACTAACGCAAAAGAAATAGACAAAGAAAAATCCCAGCAATGGTTGAGAAGCTCAGGACTCAAAGCAGAAACAGAGGGATTTTTAATTGCAGCACAAGACCAAAGCCTCCCCACCAGAAATTACCAAAAACATGTAATGAAAAGAAATATTACAAGTAACTGCAGAATATGTGGAGATGGACAAGAAACAATAAATCATATTATCTCTAGCTGCCCAGTCCTGGCTAAGAAGGAATATATTCATAGACATGACAGAGTTGGAAACCTACATACATTGGAAGCTATGCCAACATTGGAATAACAACAGAAAAAAGATGGTATAGGCACACACCAGAAAAGGTCACAGAAAACGAGAAAGCAACCATACTCCGGGATATGCCGATACACACAGATAGAGAAATTAAGGCCAACAGACCAGATATAGTTGTCAGAGATCATGAAGAAAAAAAATGCTTTCTAATTGATGTATCAATACCGGCAGATGACAACGTGTCTCTAAAAAAAAGGAGAAACTCTCAAAATACAAAGACCTGGAAATAGAGGTAACTAGAATGTGGAACCTAAAAACAGAAACAATCCTATCATAGTAGGGCATTAGGCATGATAAAAAAATATTCAGACGAATACATAAAAAAAACACCAGGACTTACAAACACATATAACATACAGAAAATTGCACTACTACGCACTGCACACATCCTACGCAGAACACTTTCCATACAATAACCATCAGAGCATCACAACAAATCACAGCACATACCAAGGCACACAGAGCTGCGCTCGGTAGTGAAGTGAAAGCACGCTATAAAAATAAAACTACTGAAAATAATAATAATAATAATAATAATAATAATAAAATAATAATAATAATAATAACAACAACGATAATAATGATCATGATCATGATCATGATAATTAGGACCACACCTGCAACTTCATCCATAAAGGCGGTGCTCCAGCATGGCCGCAGTCAAAATGACTGAAACAAGTAAAAAAAAAAAAAAAAAAAAAAAAATATGTGCGTGTGCGTGTGTGTGGAGGCGCAATGGCCCACTGGTTAGGGCAGCGGACTCACAGTCATAGGATCGCGGTTTCGATTCCCAGACTGGAGGTTGCGAGTATTTATTGAGCGAAAATATCTAAAGCTCCACGCTGTTTTCACCACAACTGTCTCTCATTTTTTCTTCCTGTTTCCGTTGTATCTGTATTTCATAAGGCCAAACTGGACACTGTGTGTCACGCTGAATCTCCCTGAGAACTACATTCTGTGGAGTGCTCAGTCACTTGCACGTTAATTTCACGAACAGGTTGTTCCATTGATCGGATCAACAGGAACGCTCGTCGTCGTAACCAGCGAAATGTCACGATATATATATATATATATATATATGTTGTATTTCAGTATGGTCATTATTATTATTATCATTTTTTTTTGCCAGCTACATACACACATTATATATTCGTTCTTCACTCATTTATTATTATTGTTCTCATTCTAACTCATGTCCATTGTCCGGAAGTCTTTCGTCCACACCTGAGACCGCTTCAGCGACACGTTCCGTCCTCGTGTATGCTCTTGCTCCGCTTAGTCCATTTACATGTACATTATTCATCTATCTATCTATATATATGTACATGCATATATATATATTCATATAAATGTATATATATATATATATATATATATATATATATATATATATATAGATATATATATATATATATATATATAAATAAACACAGCCCCACTGCGCATACACACACACACACACACATATATATATATATGATATTTATCATATATATTTTGTATATATAGATATGAGTATGTATGTGTATATGTCTATATTTACGCACACCACACACACACAGATATATGAGTTTGTGTGTGTTAATGTATGTGTATAGTACTTGTATATATGTATATTGATGAAATAATCGGTTAATGGTAATACTTTGAGATCTACATGCTTAAATTTTAAACTAGAACTATTTGGATTTGCCTTGTTATATTTCCTTGTCATAGGATCATAGTGATATTTTCATTCACAACATATTTTCACTGATTCTAATTAGTTATGAATATATATATACGTAACTGAACATTCTTTAAAAATAAACGTTATTTCGAAAAAAACTATTTTATTTACTTCAAAGCGCACTTTATAGGTTCAGTTATAAACACATCAGTTTTCGATCAATACGTTGAAAAATGTAATTACTGAATTGCCAAATGCAGAATTTTCTACATGCTACATCACCGGCGCTGCCAAGCGATGCCAAGCCTGCAAAGAAGAGAAAATACAGAATATTGATGAAGGTTTTGAAATATGATTTATGAGAGCTGCAATAGAAAAATTCATCTTTAAGAATTGTAGAGATATTCTGAAGCGCCTTATTCTACAACGTAGACGTTTGCATGATACATTTTTGTTCATGTGCGTTTGTATATGCCAGATGGCATTGGTACAGAAAACTTATAACTCGTGCGAGAATATGCATCGATCTCCCAGATGTCATAAAATACGAACTCTTTGTAATGTTAAACATAATAACTTCACTCTTTACTAATTATTTAAAAAAACTATATCTTCGTTGAAATGTTAGCTGAACCCCGTGTAGTTAGTAAATATTTACTCTGCAAGACATTAGCACACGTGTACAACTTAACATAAAAATAATATTTGAAGTAATGAAAGAGCCTTTATGTAGCTATATGGCCTCTTGGATATTGCTTTAAATTTCCCTTAAATTACGACCTTCCGCCTTAAACACAGGAAACGCACACATTGGATTACATATTCGTAGCTATTTATACTTGAATAGGAATTGTTAAAGATGTAACACTTTTGATCAAAGATCTGCTCAATCAACAACAACAGCAATAGAAATACACGAACACACACATTAACACATATTCATACACACTGACATGCGACAAAATTACTGTTTAAGTTGCTGCTCTAACAAATATTAGTGTTAAACTCGCTCTGCCGTATGATCCATAAAGGTTCTATACGACCAGTATAGAGCTATTTACGTAACATAAAGAGCTTGATTTTATGAGAGATAAACTTGCAGCCTGAATTTTGTATTCCTTTGCTTCATCTCTTAGACAGGTTACTGCAATCGATAATATATGGTAGCAAATTGTAAAAACGATTTACAAGGAAGACGTTGTCGGAATATATATAGTTCCCGTCGAAGGAAGTCATTCACATGACATTGTTAGTATGGACCTATGAAAGAACCTTCGCATTGAGATGAAATCATCATCATTATCATCATCATTATCATCAGCATCATCATCATCATCAGCATCATCGTCGTCGTCGTCGTCGTCGTCGTCATCAATCATCATCATCATCATCATCATCATCATCATCATCATCATCATCATCGTCGTCGTTATTATTATTATGTTATTATAATCTTTATCATCATCATCCTCATGTTTGATTTTTGATTTGTATTTGTACAAGTTGGCTCCAAGTCTCACCCAGACACCTCAAGAGACAACAAGTTAGAAGATCATTTTGGTGTTATGCCTAGGGTGTCATATATTTGGTTTTGCACAAAGTATTTTTCTAGAGAATTTTAAATAAAACATGAACATTTTGAGTTTGTTTTAAAACTTGAGATTACATAGATAGTATTTTTCGTAGGATATGGGTAGCCCTATGAACGCTATCTTTTGAATTTCTGCCATTTTAGGGTTTGCTGGTATCTGAGCTAGGTAGCAATCAGCCCCTTTTCTAGGGTACATATGACAACAGGAATTTTTTTATTCTTCAGGTTCCATATTTTGCCAGTTACTATTTCAAAATCTTTATACTTGCTCAGTTTTTGGTAGGTCTTGACAGATACGTTTATATCGATTGGGACAGAGGAGGCATGATTTTTCTCCGAAGTCTTTCGATATAATGTCTGCCGTATTTGCATCTATCTTTCTGTTAGTTTGAATGGGGAAGTTCCGGAGGAGTGAGATGTGATCATTTTCAGGCACTGGAGGTGGTGTGTCCCAATCAGTTTTTATCATGGGGCATGTCCAGGTTTTGGCAAATTACCCAGGGAATATATCATGCCGGTTGATATACTCTGTAGGCGCAAGAAGACTGCACTTGAAGACAACGTGATCAATGGTTTCATTTTGTTGTTGACAAACACGACATGTTGGGCAGTTGCTGTTCTTTAATATGTTGGCCTGGTAGTTTCTTGTAGATAGACATTGATCTTGGGCTGCTATGATAAACCCTTGTGTTTCTGATTTTAAGCCAGAAGCCACTAACCATTGACAGATAAGGGCTTTGTCAACATCGGCACTATTAGCTCTCTATGGATATTTGCCATTGAGAGGATCTTTCTTGCCATTTATCAGTCAGAATATCTAAGGAGCCAGTTTTAGCACGGGTTTTGATATGCTTAGCTTTCTCTTTGCTTGTTTGTAGTACGACAAATTCTGGAATTTGTAATATTTGGAATTCACTTAGATATTCCTTTGCCTGTTTTGTTAGTGAGTATGATGCTTTCTTGTTTGCATGCTTGGAGACAAGTTTTAACATCCAGTAATCAGTGTGTTTCAGGTAGGTGTCTATAGGCCAATTGTGGAAATCCTTATTGTTAATTCCAGTTGTACAAGTCCACAGACTCCCTCTTTTCTTTGCAGATAGAGATGTTATATATCTGCCTTAGGGTGTAATGGACTTATCCCCTCCCCCAAATTGCTGCCCTTGTGGAATAATTTGAAACCATTATTATTATTATTATTATTATTATTATTATTATTATTATTATTATTATTATTATTATTATTATTGCCTCTGGCTGAGGTAGAAATAGGTGCTAGTTATTGCACTGCCTAATTTGGTTTCATCATAAGCATAGATTCTTTTATATATAATCACAGAATCCTTTCTGTAACATTTAATTATGACATCAACAACGCCACGTACCGTGAAATTCCCATGGATTATCTGCCACTCAAAAAATACAGTCGAATGCAGCTGCAGAGAAATTTAACGGAAATATATTCTAATAGCTAAAAAGTTTACAGACCTAAAATAAACAACATCAACAATGCCAATACATTCAAATATTCTTTTGGTAAAAAAATACATAAATAAAAACGCTTCATTCGCTAGCGCTGCCAACAACAGGTAGAATCTATGGCAGATTTTTAATAACAAATATTAGTGAATAATTCCCAGGATGTTTTATTCGTGAACGAGACTAGAGAAAGACTACATTTCTCTTCGCTATCAAAAGCAGACTAAATTTCATTTTGGGTTCCAAACAACAATTAAAATCGCCAATGAGTAAACTGATATCTTCTTTATAGTTCAGAGGGAGGCTTTAGGAGTGTGTATCTTGTTTTCTGGAGTGAAAGGACAGGCAGATGCATCACATATATGTGCCAAGGTTTATGTTATAATTTATAAGTCAAAGAAATATAAGGTTTATCGTCAATAAAATTAGTAATGTCATATAATTTTGTGGAAGACTTTCGGCAGGTTGTGAATGTGTAAGTGACTAAGAGTGGTATTCAGAAGAAATTTGTTTTAAATTAAAAAACAAATCTTCTGTTGGTGTATTGTAAATGTGGAACTCGTCTGATTTTCCCGGCGTTGTTCAGTTGCGATGTACATCCTCGTAAGGTTTTGTATTCATATCCCTATAGTACTATTGAATGGTCCCTGGCATATGAGTTAAACAGGATATTTATAGTAGTATTTATTCCGGTCCCACTCTGAATTAAATCACATCTTAATTAACAGTTACCTTCTCCACTCCGGGTTTGATACACTAGAGAATGTTACAAACGAGTTTTAAACAATTAAGGGAGAAGATACATGACATAATCATGTATCTTCTCCCTTAAATAACTTGGAACAAAATAACTTGTATCATTATTCGAGCTCTTTGTTCGGAGTTCAAATTCCACTGAGATCGACTGTAATTTTCATCCTTTCGGAGTTGATAAAATTAAGTACCAGATGAGTGCTGGGGTCATTGTAATCGACTTATCCCCTCCTCGAAATTGCTAGCCTTGTGTCAAAATTTAAAATCATTATTCAGGCTCCTTATATTCGGAGTTCAAATTCCACCCAAGCCAATTTAGTCTATTATCATTCCAGAGTCGATAAAATAAGGCACTGGTCAAGAACACAGTTAGATGTAATTAACTGAAACCCTCTGACGATACGTATAGAATTATGCCTTAAAAAACAACTGTCATTATTATGAATGGGTTTAAGGCGGCGAGCTGGCAGAGTCGTTAGCCCGACGGGAAAAACGTTTAGCAGCATTTCGTTCGTCTTTACATTCTGGGTTCAAATTCCACCGAGGTCGACTTTGTTTTTCATACTTTTGGGGTCCATAAATTAAGTACCAGTGAAATAACGGAGTCGATGTAATTGACTAATCACTTCTCTCAAAAGGTTTCAGACCTTGTGCCTTTAGTAAAAATGATTATTATGAACGGACTCTGTCATTCCGGGTTCCATGAATTGAATACCAGTCACGCACCAGGGAGCAATAAATCAACTTAACGCCCATCACACAAGATTATTATACGTTGTGTTTGTCTCCTTAGATATCCTTATAGCTAATATTTATTTTTACGTAAACATCATATAATCTTTAATTTCATGTTGGCTTTATAGTTTTTGTTGTTGTTGTCTATACCAATGTCATATTTTCTTTTCAGTTTTAGAAATAGCTATCGTTTCGATGTTGTTGTTGTTGCTACTGCTGCTGTTGCTGCGATTCCTGCGCTACAATGTTAACTAAATATAAATATCTTAATATGTTTTCGCCTGATTCGTCAATTTTAATCTACTCAAAGATCAATCAAAAGTGATTTTGTTCCACGTCCTCGCGTTGTTGTGTTTTCTCTTTGTGTTTTCATGTTTGGAATAACTACATATATATATATATATATATATATACGTGGTCTGATCAATAAATGTCCAGATAGACCCCGAGCACTGCTCTGCAAGCGCACTAAATTTTAACTTTATATATATGTGTGTGTATGTGTAAGTGTGTGTGTGTATATGTGTGTAGAAAGAAAGAGAGATTTATGTATAAATGTAGATAGATAGATAGATAGATAGATAGATAGATAGATAGATAGATAGATAGATACACATACACACGTACATACATGTATATATGTAATTATAAGATCCAATAATCTGAGTCTAGGAATTTGTAAGATTCGAGCTTTGTAAGATTCGTTGCAGATCAATGCAATGAAAATGTTGACATCACAAGAAAGATAATAAATGTTTATGAAGTTAATAATGTTTGTGTCGTTTTAAATGGCTAATACACACATACACAAACCTTCCATGCCCCCCCCTCCACACACACACATACATACTCACGCACACACACATGTATACATCTATACGGTTTCAACCACGCATGCTGAGTGACGCATCTCTCCACTTCTATAGATTTTGAGATACATCGATTTTCTAATTATAATTGACTCATTCTATACCAGTATATATTTGTTTAAATTATCGGGACATGGTTAAATTATATATTATCGATTTCCGATTTAACTTTATATTCCCAATAGATTCCTTCAAAAACTACTATCTCGGTACTTTGCATTACATAAGCCTTTCGAAAATTTTAAATCGCGTAACGCTATATAATATCACTTGAGATATTATAATTAACATGACTTATTTGTACCTTCGGCACATATTAAGGGTTGTTTAAATAATATACAATTCATGTGGAATTCATGCAACTATTGACTTCAATCAGTTTATGTACATAAATTTTCATTCTAACTATGTATGTATGTACGTTCGTGTATAAGATCGTGTGAGCTAGTGTAAGTTTGTACATTCATGTGTGTGTATGTGTGTGTGTGTGTATGTATATATATATATGTATATATATATATTTCAACAATTGAGGGTAAAATTAATTAATTAATTAATCAATTTCACCAAGTATTCAGTATGCAAAGGGACCATTTAAGGCAAATTCAAATTATTACATTATATAAAAGGGCTTAGTAAAATAAATTACTTTGCCGCATACTGAACTCGTTAGAAATAGCAGCTAAAAAAATTATTTCTAACACTTAAAGAAAACCTCTCTCATATAGTGTTTGCTCAATTCAACTCAAGAAAGTATGAGGGTAGAGACATTAAAAAATCAAATGCAAAGGTTATTTGAGTACGTACGTTTCAAGATTAGCCAAAATCGACCCTTCTCTCATCAGCTCAGAATGCCCTTGTTGAATTTGAAAACACTGAAAATGGGAGCATACCATTTCGGCTTGTTATCGCTTCTGAAGATCTGTTCCAAACTAACAGTGCCAACAAACTCAAATATGCAAGAGAAAAATTTCTGCTCTCCCCTTTCCACCAGCGTGGGTTAAAATCAGCAAACACTATGTTTTTTCGTAAAATCCGAGACAATTAAGTAGAGAGAGATGAATTATAATTCAACAATTGAGGGTAAAATTAATTAATTAATTAATCAATTTCACCAAGTATTCAGTATGCAAAGGGACCATTTAAGGCAAATTCAAATTATTACATTATATAAAAGGGCTTAGTAAAATAAATTACTTTGCCGCATACTGAACTCGTTAGAAATAGCAGCTAAAAAAACTATTTCTAACACTTAAAGAAAACCTCTCTCATATAGTGTTTGCTCAATTCAACTCAAGAAAGTATGAGGGTAGAGACATTAAAAAATCAAATGCAAAGGTTATTTGAGTACGTACGTTTCAAGATTAGCCAAAATCGACCCTTCTCTCATCAGCTCAGAATGCCCTTGTTTGAATTTGAAAACACTGAAAATGGAGCATACCCTTTCGGCTTGTATCGCTTCTGAAGATCTGTTCCAAACTAACAGTGCCAACAAACTCAAATATGCAAGAGAAAAATTTCTGCTCTCCCCTTTCCACCAGCGTGGGTTAAAATCAGCAAACACTATGCTTTTTTCGGTAAAATCCGAGACAATTAAGTAGAGAGAGATGAATTATAATTTCAACAATTGAGGGTAAAATTAATTAATTAATTAATCAATTTCACCAAGTATTCAGTATGCAAAGGGACCATTTAAGGCAAATTCAAATTATTACATTATATAAAAGGGCTTTATAAAATAAATTACTTTGCCGCATACTGAACTCGTTAGAAATAGCAGCTAAAAAAATTATTTCTAACACTTAAAAAAACCTCTCTCATATAGTGTTTGCTCAATTCAACTCAAGAAAGTATGAGGGTAGAGACATTAAAAAATCAAATGCAAAGGTTATTTGAGTACGTACGTTTCAAGATTAGCCAAAATGGACCCTTCTCTCATCAGCTCAGAATGCCCTTGTTTGAATTTGAAAACACTGAAAATGGGAGCATACCATTTCGGCTTGTTATCGCTTCTGAAGATCTGTTCCAAACTAACAGTGCCAACAAACTCAAATATGCAAGAGAAAAATTTCTGCTCTCCCCTTTCCACCAGCGTGGGTTAAAATCAGCAAACACTATGCTTTTTCGGTAAAACCGAGACAATTAAGTAGAGAGAGATGAATTATAATTTCAACAATTGAGGGTAAAATTAATTAATTAATTAATCAATTTCACCAAGTATTCAGTATGCAAAGGGACCATTTAAGGCAAATTCAAATTATTACATTATATAAAAGGGCTTAGTAAAATAAATTACTTTGCCGCATACTGAACTCGTTAGAAATAGCAGCTAAAAAAACTATTTCTAACACTTAAAGAAAACCTCTCTCATATAGTGTTTGCTCAATTCAACTCAAGAAAGTATGAGGGTAGAGACATTAAAAAATCAAATGCAAAGGTTATTTGAGTACGTACGTTTCAAGATTAGCCAAAATCGACCCTTCTCTCATCAGCTCAGAATGCCTTGTTTGAATTTGAAAACACTGAAAATGGGAGCATACCCTTCGGCTTGTTATCGCTTCTGAAGATCTGTTCCAAACTAACAGTGCCAACAAACTCAAATATGCAAGAGAAAAATTTCTGCTCTCCCCTTTCCCCAGCGTGGGTTAAAATCAGCAAACACTATGCTTTTTTCGGTAAAATCCGAGACAATTAAGTAGAGAGAGATGAATTATAATTTCAACAATTGAGGGTAAAATTAATTAATTAATTAATCAATTTCACCAAGTATTCAGTATGCAAAGGGACCATTTAAGGCAAATTCAAATTATTACATTATATAAAAGGGCTTAGTAAAATAAATTACTTTGCCGCATACTGAACTCGTTAGAAATAGCAGCTAAAAAAACTATTTCTAACACTTAAAGAAAACCTCTCTCATATAGTGTTTGCTCAATTCAACTCAAGAAAGTATGAGGGTAGAGACATTAAAAAATCAAATGCAAAGGTTATTTGAGTACGTACGTTTCAAGATTAGCCAAAATCGACCCTTCTCTAATCAGCTCAGAATGCCCTTGTTTGAATTTGAAAACACTGAAAATGGGAGCATACCCTTTCGGCTTGTTATCGCTTCTGAAGATCTGTTCCAAACTAACAGTGCCAACAAACTCAAATATGCAAGAGAAAAATTTCTGCTCTCCCCTTTCCACCAGCGTGGGTTAAAATCAGCAAACACTATGCTTTTTTCGGTAAAATCCGAGACAATTAAGTAGAGAGAGATGATTATAATTTCAACAATTGAGGGTAAAATTAATTAATTAATTAATCAATTTCACCAAGTATTCAGTATGCAAAGGGACCATTTAAGGCAAATTCAAATTATTACATTATATAAAAGGGCTTAGTAAAATAAATTACTTTGCCGCATACTGAACTCGTTAGAAATAGCAGCTAAAAAAACTATTTCTAACACTTAAGAAAACCTCTCTCATATAGTGTTTGCTCAATTCAACTCAAGAAAGTATGAGGGTAGAGACATTAAAAAATCAAATGCAAAGGTTATTTGAGTACGTACGTTTCAAGATTAGCCAAAATCGACCCTTCTCTCATCAGCTCAGAATGCCCTTGTTTGAATTTGAAAACACTGAAAATGGGAGCATACCCTTTCGGCTTGTTATCGCTCTGAAGATCTGTTCCAAACTAACAGTGCCAACAAACTCAAATATGCAAGAGAAAAATTCTGCTCTCCCCTTTCCACCAGCGTGGGTTAAAATCAGCAACACTATGCTTTTTTCGGTAAAATCCGAGACAATTAAGTAGAGAGAGATGAATTATAATTTCAACAATTGAGGGTAAAATTAATTAATTAATTAATCAATTTCACCAAGTATTCAGTATGCAAAGGGACCATTTAAGGCAAATCAAATTATTACATTATATAAAAGGGCTTAGTAAAATAAATTACTTTGCCGCATACTGAACTCGTTAGAAATAGCAGCTAAAAAAACTATTTCTAACACTTAAGAAAACCTCTCTCATATAGTGTTTGCTCAATTACTCAAGAAAGTATGAGGGTAGAGACATTAAAAAATCAAATGCAAAGGTTATTGAGTACGTACGTTTCAAGATTAGCAAAATCGACCCTTCTCTCATCAGCTCAGAATGCCCTTGTTTGAATTTGAAAACACTGAAAATGGGAGCATACCCTTTCGGCTTGTTATCGCTTCTGAAGATCTGTTCCAAACTAACAGTGCCAACAAACTAAATATGCAAGAGAAAAATTTCTGCTCTCCCCTTTCCACCAGCGTGGGTTAAAATCAGCAAACACTATGTTTTTTCGGTAAAATCCGAGACAATTAAGTAGAGAGAGATGAATTATAATTTCAACAATTGAGGGTAAAATTAATTAATTAATTAATCAATTTCACCAAGTATTCAGTATGCAAAGGGACCATTTAAGGCAAATTCAAATTATTACATTATATAAAAGGGCTTAGTAAAATAAATTACTTTGCCGCATACTGAACTCGTTAGAAATAGCAGCTAAAAAAACTATTTCTAACACTTAAAGAAAACCTCTCTCATATAGTGTTTGCTCAATTCAACTCAAGAAAGTATGAGGGTAGAGACATTAAAAAATCAAATGCAAAGGTTATTTGAGTACGTACGTTTCAAGATTAGCCAAAATCGACCCTTCTCTCATCAGCTCAGAATGCCCTTGTTTGAATTTGAAAACACTGAAAATGGGAGCATACCCTTTCGGCTTGTTATCGCTTCTGAAGATCTGTTCCAAACTAACAGTGCCAACAAACTCAAATATGCAACAGAAAAATTTCTGCTCCCCCTTTCCACCAGCGTGGGTTAAAATCAGCAAACACTATGCTTTTTTCGGTAAAATCCGAGACAATTAAGTAGAGAGAGATGAATTATAATTTCAACAATTGAGGGTAAAATTAATTAATTAATTAATCAATTTCACCAAGTATTCAGTATGCAAAGGGACCATTTAAGGCAAATTCAAATTATTACATTATATAAAAGGGCTTAGTAAAATAAATTACTTTGCCGCATACTGAACTCGTTAGAAATAGCAGCTAAAAAAACTATTTCTAACACTTAAAGAAAACCTCTCTCATATAGTGTTTGCTCAATTCAACTCAAGAAAGTATGAGGGTAGAGACATTAAAAAATCAAATGCAAAGGTTATTTGAGTACGTACGTTTCAAGATTAGCCAAAATCGACCCTTCTCTCATCAGCTCAGAATGCCCTTGTTTGAATTTGAAAACACTGAAAATGGGAGCATACCCTTTCGGCTGTTATCGCTTCTGAAGATCTGTTCCAAACTAACAGTGCCAACAAACTCAAATATGCAAGAGAAAAATTTCTGCTCCCCCTTTCCACCAGCGTGGGTTAAAATCAGCAAACACTATGCTTTTTTCGGTAAAATCCGAGACAATTAAGTAGAGAGAGATGAATTATAATTTCAACAATT
>NC_043014.1:19993001-20015501 GCF_006345805.1 Octopus sinensis | reverse complement strand
GTAAACACACCTATGCCGGTTGTCAAGCGGTGATTGAGGGGCGAAACACAGACACAAAGACATACATACACATGTTGATATATATATGTATATGTATATATATATGTATATATATATATATATATATATTATATATATATATATAATATATATATATATATATATATACACTACGGGCTTCTTTTAGTTTCCGTCTACCAAATCCACTCACAGTGATTCGGCTGACCTAAGGCTACAGTAGAAGACACTAGTTGAATATGCCACACACTGTGACTCAACCTAGAAGCAGGAGGTTAAGAAGCAAGCTTTTTACCGCACATTCATATATTATATGTACACACACATTTACATACACATACGCACACACATGCGCGCACGCGCACGCACACGCGCACGCACACGCGCACGCACACGCGCACGCACACGCGCACGCACACGCGCACGCACACGCGCACGCACACGCCACGCACACGCGCACGCACACGCGCACGCACACGCGCACGCACACGCACATATAGATATACTTTCACACAAACACATATTCATATAAAATTTGTTAGTACTGTAGTTCGTATTTAAGTAACTCTGCAAGCTTTCTTTCTCCTCTTTCTCTCTATCTTTCCGTATATCTGCTACATTGGTAACTGCCATATGTGTATACATGTATTTATGCATGCATGAATCTGTGCATGTATGTATATATGTATGTACCTATCTATGTAACTTTATATACATAAAACACACACACACACACACAATATATATATATATCTTTTTACTCTCTTTTACTTGTTTCAGTCATGTGACTGCGGCCATGCTGGAGCACCGCCTTTAATCGAGCAACTCGACCCCGGGACTTATTCTTTGTTAGCCCAGTACTTATTCTATCGGTCTCTTTTTGCCGAACCGCTAAGTAACGGAGACGTAAACACACCAGCATCGGTTGTCAAGCAATGCTAGGAGGACAAACACAGACACACAAACACACACACATGCATAAATATATATATATACATATATACGACAGGCTTCTTTCAGTTTCCGTCTACCAAATCCACTCACAAGGCATTGGTCGGCCCGGGGCTATAGCAGAAGACACTTGCCCAAGATGCCACGCAGTGAAACTGAACCATGTGGTTGGTTAGGAAGCTACTTACCACACAGCCACTCCTGCGGCTATATATATACATATATATTATTTTATTCTTTTACTTTTTTCAGTCTTTTGATAGTGGCTATATTACTGGACCGAGTGGAAGGGTGTTAGTCGAAGAAATCGACCCCAGAACTTATTTTTTAAGTCTAGTACTTATTCCAACAGAATCTTTTGCTGAAACGCTAACTTACAGAGACGTAAACACACCTATGCCGGTTGTCAAGCGGTGATTGAGGGGCGAAACACAGACACAAAGACATACATACACATGTTGATATATATATGTATATGTATATATATATGTATATATATATATATATATATATATATATAATATATATATATATACACTACGGGCTTCTTTTAGTTTCCGTCTACCAAATCCACTCACAGTGATTCGGCTGACCTAAGGCTACAGTAGAAGACACTAGTTGAATATGCCACACACTGTGACTCAACCTAGAAGCAGGAGGTTAAGAAGCAAGCTTTTTACCGCACATTCATATATTATATGTACACACACATTTACATACACATACGCACACACATGCGCGCACGCGCACGCACACGCGCACGCACACGCGCACGCACACGCGCACGCACACGCGCACGCACACGCGCACGCACACGCGCACGCACACGCCACGCACACGCGCACGCACACGCGCACGCACACGCGCACGCACACGCACATATAGATATACTTTCACACAAACACATATTCATATAAAATTTGTTAGTACTGTAGTTCGTATTTAAGTAACTCTGCAAGCTTTCTTTCTCCTCTTTCTCTCTATCTTTCCGTATATCTGCTACATTGGTAACTGCCATATGTGTATACATGTATTTATGCATGCATGAATCTGTGCATGTATGTATATATGTATGTACCTATCTATGTAACTTTATATACATAAAACACACACACACACACAAATATATATATATATCTATATATATATATATACACACAAGTGTTTAACGGTGTCTGTCTGTGTTTGGGATTACTCTAACACCTCTTACACCGTCCAACAGATTTTAATGATTTATGGCACATAAGTAGATCACATGCTCTGAAATACAAATAAGGCCAGAATTTTTCGAAAGCTCAATAATGCTCAGTCGGCATCGATTTTTGTGAGCTCAATCGAGCGTCTGAATGGAAACTCCCATAACGATGTTATTTTTTCTTCAGCTTTTGCATTTTTTTACGTGTATTATTTCAACAAAATCGATAGAATAGTCTCTATCGAAATGATTATTTACATTTGTGTCCTCTGCGCCATTGAACACGTCGTCGTCGTCTGCAAAAACCCTGCTCCGTCAACAAAACTTCGTCGCCTACTCTCACCATTTTCCTCCGCCTGCTAAACATCTACTAATCCTGCAACAACCTTCCCATTCACATAGAACATCTTAATGGGTAATAGTTGGCATGGGTAACGTATAAGATTTCAGTACAAGATCAGCGGTGGGTTTAACATCAAACGGAAACCACGAGCAACGCCGGGTCCAACAGCTAGTATATATTTATATATTTGCCAACTAAGTGTGGCATCCCATACAGGACAGTACTGCTGATGTTTAAGACCTGAGGACGACATATCCCCAGCTGGCTAACGACACGCATTCCGCGTCAGATTATATATATATATATATATATATATATATATATATATATATATATATATATATATATATATATATATATATATATCTATATATATATATATATATATATATATATTGGTCTAAGTTCAAATTATTATTATTATTATTATTATTATTATTATTATTATTATTATTATATATTATTATTATTATTATTACTACTACTTTTCTTCTTCTCTTAATATCAATAATGGTTTACTTTCGTTACAACTTTATTTCAGCTGCCTAAGTACCGGGCATCCTCCGGGGGCCAAGAGTAGCAAGGGCACTTTTGTTTTGCTGAGCATGCTAAAATTATCGTCACAGTTATTCCATTTTAGATGGAGAGTGCTTTCCATAGTATATGGGCTGTACGCATCATGTTTATCTTTTTGGATTTACCAGGGTGTTGCTTAATATACTTCTCAGCTCCCTTCTTTATCATTCCCAGCGCAATAATTATTACTGGTGTTATCGTAATACTAAACTTCCACGTTTTTGTGATTTCAATTGACAGATCTTTATAGTGACAAAGCTTTTTGTAGTCCGTTCTTGAGATATTTGGTCTTGTGGGACAATCATATCTATTAACAGACAAGTTCGTCTGTTGTAGTCCTTGATCACAATGTCTGGTCGATGGGAGTCGATTTTTCTGTCTACTTGTATTGGGAAGTTCCAAAGGATTGTAACATTCTAGATGTGTCTGTACGACTTATCATTGGATGTAATTTTGTAGTATTTACAAGCATTCCAGTGGGTGTCCTACCCGAGTCTATCGTGTCGTATAAGGTAATACTTTTCAGCGAGGATTGGGCAGCCAGAAACAACATGATCACTTTTCTCTGTTAATTCTCCACAAATTGTGCACGAGGGTCAGATCCATCTTTAAGGACGTTTAAATGGTAGTTTGTGGTAGGTAAGCTCTGATCTTGCGCTGCAATAACAAAACCTTCTGTTTCAGACCTGTCCCTTGTAGCAATTGATGTGTTAGATTTTGATGAGTATCTGGCTTGGAAGGCGGTGAGGGTATTTTCCATGCAAGAGTTTACATATCCAGTTGTCTTCGATATTATTCATGCAACCCGTCTTAGCTTTATGTTTGATTTTTTTTTACATCAATGATAGGTTTGTCATTGTTTGGATTTCGTTGGTCTTCCTGACTGTTAATTTCTAAATCAGGAGACGCAATGG
This sequence comes from Octopus sinensis, assembly GCF_006345805.1. Taxonomy (NCBI): domain Eukaryota; kingdom Metazoa; phylum Mollusca; class Cephalopoda; order Octopoda; family Octopodidae; genus Octopus; species Octopus sinensis. The sequence goes on along the minus strand of NC_043014.1, from coordinate 20,011,504 downwards.
TAGGTCTGTCAGAGTTTGGGTGTCATAGTCATGTTTATTGTTAACTTGTAGGCCAAGAGACTTTTTAAATCTCTTGTTAGCTTCATGACTGAAGCTTGTCTGGAATCGTCATGTTTCAGTGTAGTTCGTAAGAGCACATCACTGGTTATATTAAGGTACGTTTCAAGATCTATTATTGCTGATTTGAAGGATTGTTCGAGCTGTATCAGGTTTCTTCCACCTATTTTTCTTGGGAGATTAAATATTCTTCTTCTTTTTCCTTTTCTTTTCTTTCCTCTTTTTCTGTCTTTTTCTTTTTGCCTGTTATAAAATTGAAACTTAAATCAAAATGTGGAGGTTGGTTGCTATCGTTCATACTTTAAATCAAAACTTCTATAATTTTAAATTCTATAATTTTATTTTGAACTTAAGAAAGACAGGCTTGCTGTCGAAATATCGTTCAACCAATGAAATATCTATTTCAATAGCATCATGCTCTCCGTCTTGTCCATTTACCTTTCTGAAGAGTTACGTCAATCCTTTTCTTCTTCTTCTTCTCCTTCTTCTTCTTCTTCTTCTTCTTCTTCTTCTTCTTCTTCTTCTTCTTCTTCTTCTTCTTCTTCTTCTTCTTCTTCTTCTTCTTCTTCTTCTTCTTCTTCTTCTTCTTCTTCTTCTTCTTCTTCTTCTTCTTCTTTTCTTCTTCTTCTTCTTCTTCTTCTACTTCTACTTCTTCGTCTTATTATTATTAATTGCACTGACTATTGAAGTACTAAGGGAAAAATATACGGGGTGGGGCGAGGGTTGATTTGTTATAGCTATTATTGTAATCAGGCTCTGATCGAGATATGCAAGATCCAAATCTCCGATAGCATGACGATGACCGTTCTTATACTGTGATCGTGAATAAAATAAAATGTTAACCATTCATGTTTTATTGCACCTTTATACAGAAATGCAAATACACACACTCGCACACATGCATACAGTCTTACACACACACACAAAGTCGCACACACTCACACACAGATATATATTACACAAACATACATACATGCACACTCACGCATATAAACATATATATACAGATACGAGTATAAAGAAATGCCTGCTAATGTAAACAATCCACGGATATATACATACATATATATAATATATATATATATATATATATATATATATATATATATATAATATATATATATATATAAGATACTGAGATGACAAAGGAATTAACAATAATCGTTTATATCTTTGTCATCTCATTTTCTTATTACTGCTCTTCACTCGACTAACGCTTCATTGTAAAGCATACATATATTGAGGTGTCCTTCAGATTATTGGTATCGCAATGCTTAGGCGATATATATAATATATATATATATAATATATATATATATATATATATATATATATTATATATATATATATATATATATATATTTGAGGCGCAATGGCCCAGTCGTTGGGTTAGCAGACTTGTGGCTGTAGGATCGTGGTTTAGATTCCCGGGCGTTGTGAGTGTTTATTGATTGAAAATACCTAACGTTCCAAAAGGCTCTGGCAGGGGGGCAACCCCTACTGTACTCTTCCACCTCAACTTTCTCTCACTCTTTCTTCCTGTTTCTGTTGTACCTGTATTTCAAATGGCCAGCCTTGTCACACTCTGTGTCACGCTGAATGTCCCCGAAAACTACGTTAAGGGTACACGTATCTGTGGTGTGCTCAGCTACTTGCACGTTAATTTCACGAGGAGGGTGTTCCGTTGATCGGATCAACTGGAACCCTTGTCGTCGTAAAGGACGGAGTACTACTTTATGTATATACATACATACATACATATATACATATATACATATATTCGTCCTCTTCCTTTTCTATTGGACTTTCGTCTGTTTCAGAAGAAGAGCTTTGCTCGAAACGTAAAATCACTTTTCATTCCATCCCTAAGAGTCTGCTAATGCTTTACATGTACCACGTACTCGCGTTGTTTTTCTGCTTGATATTCGTTTTGGGGTGAATTACTATGTATGTATACATATATATATGTGTGTTTGTGTGTGCGTATATAAATAATAAACAAATAAATATATGTATATATTTATATATATATATATATTCATATATATATATATATGTATATATATATATATATATTATATATATATATATATATATATATATATATACGTATATACATATGTGTGTGTTTGTGTATTGTATCAATGGATATATTAAGGGCTGTGTAGTGCGCAAGTTCAAAATGTCGTAGTTCATTAGTCACTCAATTGCGCACGCTGAGGCATAAATAATATTTGCTTCAAATATTTTCAATTGCTCTGATGTTCTTTATTTTCTGTTTTCAAATCAGTATTTATATGGATAAAGGTATTTAATATCGCTAGTGCTTATATACCCATACCCGCATCCACACACCTAAACCCACTCGTATACACCTACGGACAGCCATACAAATGAATAGATCATGATCCATTTTATATTACCATAGCTAAATATTCTCATTTTCTTTTCTTTTTTAGGTAAGTCTTTTGAAGAAAACTACACGCTATTCTGTTCTGCGAGTATGCTTCCGGTAATGTGAACATTTATTTTACTGTTCCGGTCTCTTCATTAATCTAAAGAACATATCACATGTTTTTTTTTGTCTTTCTTCATCTTTAAAAACCATGTAATCCTCGCACCCCTTTACATACCATTATTCCTCAAATCCTATGCTTCCACGATACTTTCCTTTTCTAATTGAATTCTTTTGTTCAACATTTCCTCTATACTTGTTGTTGATTTTGTTTGTTTATTTGTAGAAAATTATATGAATGAATTTGAATATCCATTCCTTACATAAGTGGTATTCTTGTGTATAAATTGAAATTAGGATGCATGCAGCCCAAATGTTTAATACGCCAAAATAGACAGCGCAAATAACATAGATAATCGATAAAGAAATACAACATCAACATATATGCGTGTCTGTGTGTCTATATGTGTATGTATGAAAGTGCATTTTGTTTCATATGTTTCTATGCTATGTAATACATGTACACGCACGTACATGGACATATACACACACTAACGAGCGCGTACCCACATGCACACACATACAATATCATTCGGATTTTTTTCAACCAGAAAATCGTATGAACAGTAGCATAGGCCATCATCTTTGATTGCATACCTTTCATTACTAGTGTCCATATGTTTTGGTATATACATACGCAGATAGACATGTGCATACATACATAAATTGACATATACGTACTTATATACATATATTCAATCACACATACATACATATATACATACATACGTGCTTAGACACATGCATATGTATACGTTAATATGATAGTTAAACGCAGAAAACAGATTCATAATCCGCAATCTTTCCTAAAATCATAAAAATTGTTTGTTTTTTTCTCCTACTACAATATTGTATCCAACATACAATTAGAATACTTGTAGAGGTACAAACACTTGCATTTCTTGAATAGTCATTAGAGGAAATATTTTCCATGAATGTTAATAACGCGTAATATTCTGGCTTCTAATGGATGCTTGTGTAGTAATGGTATGTTTTTGGAGGAAAGACGATTTAAGAAGTTTTACGATTAATTCAAAAGCATTAGTGTGTCATATGGTATTACTAAGAAAGAGACATCATTCGCTAAACAGGAAAAATATTTATGTTAAGTGCTTAAAACGAAAGAGAACAACATGCAGAAGGGCCTGCAGCCGGGATGGCACACTTATGCTGTTGCTCACAACACAAAACCTATTCCTCTCTTCGAACTATTTATAGTATTTTTCTTGGCGGAGATCATTACTATTTTCATTTAATTGTACTGTTTTACAAAAATTTATTTCATTAGTCGTGGTTCGGCAGTCTGTCGAAGCCATACTTTCCTCACTTTTCTCGAAGTGAATGGTCACATGCTTGAGGCATGCGATGTAAATATAGGCAAATCATTATAACCAAGCAAGCGTCTACTACATAGCCACTTCACTGGTTTGCTTTAACTGCCAGCTAACTCTCTAACCATAACTCAACATCTCAAAAATAAACCATCAAGCAAGAAAGAGAGGAAATACATCTCTGATATTATTGCAACTGTTGTACCTGTAATTTCAATGAACTACTTAAGCTCTCATTCAATTGTTTATGTTACTATTGAGAATGTCGAGAAATAATCATCGAAACACGTTGCAGAAATACCAATAAACAATGGGCATCTGACGCAGTATGAGCTCCGCCTACCATCCTCTGAGACCGAGACAATCGCAGCCACCACCGCATGCTGGAATGAAATGAAAAGAGGTAACGATTATCAATAGGAATACATCGTTTTGGATTGTCTATTTGACGTAGTAAGCAGCAAAATATCCAAGAATGGCCAACGACAGTTCTATCTATATGTGCCACAAATAAACACAGATCAAATATTTACGTCGAACTACATTGTTGCTATACTACCAACTTACAAGAGGTCACAAATTGGCAAATCGCTCTTTAGAACAATAAGAGCAATAAAAACAGCTAAGACAAAATGTAGGCGGTTGCATAGTTAAGTGCAAAAAATGTTGGTTTGATCAATGAAAAGTTTCCACTTGTGCATCATTTTTAGAATGTTTATGTCTGCCTCTCGGCAATATGCCAGTGTACATATATACATACATGCATACATCCATACATAAACACAAACACAGACATACAAATATGTGTCCGTGTGTACGTGTTAATAAAATATACATATTTGCATGTATATGCATATTTGCATACACGGATGTTCATACATGTATACATGCATTCATATTGTACGCATACAATTTTGCAACTCACACAAGTAAAAAAATGGACAGACAACACTAAAATACTCGCTGGCAACCATACATCGGAAACCAAACCGACAGTCGCACTAAATCAGATTTCCATTCATAAACACATGCAAACATCAGTTACATCGACGCATATACGCACATATCCAGTTCTTTTAGCATAAGTCTTTCTTGCAGATATATAGCTTCAGAATAATACCTCACAATCTCAAGTGCAACATACGATATCTTTCCCAAACGCCATGTTATAATCACGTGATCAGCATGTTGGTGGCCATTTGCTTTTCGCATCATTTTATTTATAGACTATTTGTGTTTGTGTATGTGTATATGTGTGTGAGTTTGTGTGTATATGCTTGTATATTTCTTAACTCTGAAATATTAAAATTGATTTCCTCATAGAAAGCTAAATTTTGCTGATCGGCAAATATTCTCATTGATCTCATCGATTAACTGACGCCACAACCTTAATCTAATGTTTTCTCCTCCTCTTGCTACTACTTCCTGTGGTTACTGTTGCTATATTTTGTTTTCTTTTTTTATCTTTTGCGCAGCAGATGATCCTGTTGTTGTTGTTGTTCTTGTTGCGGTCTTAAAAATGTCAATGATTTGTCAGTATCGTTTTACATTGGCAGCGTTTGATGTTACTGTTGGTTAATTTTAGCCCTAGTTTATCCTGTATTGAGTAAAATTATTATCAAAAGCGTTCCAATATTGGCCATCTTGATTCTTATTCAGACATCTTGTTTCTAATACTACATTAAACGATGTAGCTTTAGGTTATTTTTGTAAGACAGCAGTATGAGGCGTAAGGGCGGTGAGGGCTTCCCTTTCTCGAAGGCATGACAGGCACGTACAGATTTTTTCTTTGCCTTGTTGTTATTGATTAGAGATACTGAGTGTTTCTGTTATTGTCTTGTTCTGGGTATTCTTCTCAGTCGTCGACTACTACTACTACTACTATTACGACCACCACCACCACCATCACCACCACTACTACTACTACTACTACTACTACTACTACTACTACTACTACTACTACTACTACTACTACTACTACTACTACTACAGCTACTACTTCTTCTTCTAGTGGTTAGTAATAGTGGTGGTAGTGGTAGTAGTAGTTGTAGCAGCATTTTTTATCCGCCTTGTTTTATTCTTGTTGCTCTTGGTCTTCTGGTTATTGTTTCTCCTCCTCTTCCTGCTTCTTCCCATCCACACGTCATCCCATTTACCATGTTTCTCCGACTTCTCTATTCAATCGTCCAGCTTCTTTTCTTCTTCAGCACACTAAACCAATGTCACCACCACCACCACCACTACTACTACTATACTACTACTACTACTCCTACTACTACTATACTACTACTACTACTACTACTACGACTACTACGACTACTACTACTACTACTACTACTATACTACACTACTACTACTACTACTACTACTACTATACTACTACTACTACCACTACCACTACTGCTACTACCACTGCTACTGATACTGCTGCTGCTGCTGCCGATATTGATGGTTTTACTGCTACTGATTCTAATTCTGCTTCTGCGCGATTTCACGGAAGCTGCGAATCCGACTCAAACATATATTCACAACATGATATTGCGATTTCTGCATTGACAGTTGAGTGTCTTGGCCAAGGACCTATTACAGTGAATTATTACCTATATACAACTAGCTGCCTTGTTGAAAATGTTTCTTGGATATAGGCATACTACTGTGAACTATCTCACACAGCGCAGCGTATAGTACTATGAGGATTGAGTGGATTGCTGACAGTTAACCATTTTAGCTATGGACACAGTACAGAGAATATACAACACTGTTATTTCTATATATAATTAAATTTCCTGGATTATTGATAAATTACCTGGTTATGCACACAGTACATTGAATCATATCACGCTGCGGTATCTAGACTGGTAGACTGGGCTGATAAGATTTATATATCATGATCAGTAGGAGTAGCTGTGTGGTAAGTAGCTTGCTTACGAACCACATGGTTCCGGGTTCAGTCCCAGTGCGTGGCACCTTGGGCAAGCGTTTTCTACTTTAGCCTCGGGCCGACCAAACCCTTTTGAATGGATTTGGTAGACGGAAACCGAAAGAAGCCCGTCGTATATATATGTATATATATATATATAATATATATATATATGTATATATATATATATATATATATATATATAATATATATATATATATATATATATATATATATAATATTAATTAGAGACAAAACCACTATTTTGCAAAAATTGTATGTATATATGGGTTTCATTTATCATGATGGTTTATTAATGTTTTGGAGTAAATTTACATTGATTATATATTATTCCATTCATAATTTTTTAAAATACGTTCGATCACCACGTGTAAAGAATTGTTTATTTTTCTTTTGAGTGTTTATGTATGTGTGAATGTGTGTGTGTGTGTGTGTGTGTGTGTGTGTGTGTGATTGCTTGCGTAATTTATTTATCTCTATAGATGTGGGTGTGAATATATTGGAGTATATATCGAGTTCTGCATGTATGTATATGTATGTGTGAGCGGGTATATGTATATTGTTTATGTATGTGGGTTGTATGTGTGTGTGAGGGAGTATGAATAAGTAATGTGTTGAAGTATTTGGCTATTTTATTTATTTATCGTTGCCTAGACGTTTTTATGTGTATGTATAGGGATATATATGTAGGTGTGTGAGTTAGTGTATGTATTTAAATATGGTTATATATACTTAGTTATAAGTGTATGCGTATGTGTGTATATATAGTTTATTTTTATTTTGTTTTATATTTAATTGTTGATAGGGTTTATTTTAGAATATATATTGATTATATATGGATTATATATAGGTTATATATAGATTATATATTTATATTTTTTTATTATTTTAAAATTATTTTAAACTTATAGTTTAATATATTGATATTTTAGATCGGAAATCCACCTGAAGATTGTCATTAGAAGACATGAAACAATTGTAGTGGCGGTTTTTTTACTTTTTTTACTTTTTATTAAAATTTTATGTATTGATTAAGTCTTTCCTTGTTTGTTTTGCAAAATAGTGGTTTTGTCTCTAATTAATATTATATAATATTTTACTATAAAATTGGATTTAATCCTAAATCTGATTTTTTCCCTGTAAATTTGGATTTATTCCCTAATATTTATTATTATATATATATATATATGTGTGTGTGGTGTGTGTGTGTGTGTTTATGTTTGTGTGTCTGTGCTTGTTCCCCACAACATCGCTTGACAACCGATGCTGGTGTGTTTACGTCCTCGTAACTTAGCGTTTCGGCAAAAGTGACCGATAGAATAAGTACTAGGCTTACAAGGAATACGTCCTAGGGTCGATTTGCTCGACTAAAGGCGGTGCTCCAGCATGGCCACAGTCAAATGACTGAAAGAAGTAAAAGATTAAAAGGGTAAAAGGGTAGTTATGTATAACCAACCAAAGTAGTTTATTTACATTGTAGTATAGTGATATGGATAAAGTATATTTACGACTGGAGGCTTAATTGCAAATGGACAAGCGACTGTGGAGACAATGCCTCTAAAGTATAGGAATTTGATTGAATATAAGAGTAAAATGTTAGGTCAATAAAAAGGTAGTGTGCCAAAAACATACCATTGCGGCTGAAATTCTGCACATTCAGTTCTGCACAGTCAGTTTTATTTATAGGTTTGATATTTATGGAGATGTACTGTTGAATGAAAGTAGTTAAGCGGAAATTGACAATGCTAATGCTCATAGATCTGGTACTATATCATCATCATCATCATCAATGTTCGACCGTGGTCGAGACAATGGAATTTACCATGCTACGCCAGACTTCACGGTCCATCATGGCATTACGGAGGTCCTTTTGCTGGATGCCTGTATCCCTGTATCCCTGGAGATTACATCAGGGTAGGAGAGTGTGCGCCCTCTGGTATTGCGAGTAGATGGCTTCCAGAGGAGAAGAGTAGAAATTGCCTCGTTTTCAGATCTACAACAATGTCCAGCAAACTGGACTCTCCTACTTTTCACAAGAGATGACACAGGTGGTAGTTTCTCATATATTTGCATTTTGGTTGGATGGTGCTTCCACGAGAGATTTTGGTTGGATGGAGAATCTGGTACTACAGTTGCCTATGATATTTTCCCCATAGCGTTGGATTTTGTGGGCAAAGGTTCTTTCACAGAAATACTACAAACATATCGTAACACAGCATTTGAAAAGCAGCATAACGGCATATTAACTACCATAAAAAACAAATTCTCGATTCATTGACATCATTATTTTTTCGAGAGGAAATCAAAAATACCACACCCGTGACAATTAGCATCAAACAGAACTGTGACAAAACATTTCTTTAAATCTTCCGTAAAGAGTTGAAAACTTGCAAAAAACTCTTCTAAAATGGGTTACCTATAGATATTAAATGTCGAAACGGTTTTTACCGAGGTGCAATTTTTAAATTTGATTTTAACAATGTTATTCTTTATAAAAGTATTCCAGTATTATTTGCAGCATTTTGCTAGAAATATCGAGAACCAAAATTTCTCTGAAATTGGTATGCCATAAAGAAAATACATCTTATTGTCTGATTGTCTAGAGACAAAAGAATATATATATATATATATATATATATATATATATATATATATATATATAATATGTAATATGTGACGCGATATAGGAGGTCTCTTCTGTTGTCTAACGCTTTTATCAATATATATATATATATATATATATAGCAAAAAAGGAGGAGGACAATTTCGATTATCCCTATAAGAGAGGAAGAGAGAGGGAGAGGGGGGGGAGGGAGTGGTAGAGAGTAAAATCTAGTTGTCAACGTAAAGTGGCAGTCTTGGTTAGGATGATGTTACTACTTTGTTAGCCCTATATATTTTATGTAAGTATTATATATAATATATAATATATATATTATTATATATATATTATATTATATAATATATATAATAATAATAATAATTATTTAATAAATATTAGGGGTAAAAATCAGATTTAGGATTAAATCCAATTTTATAGTAAAATATTATATAATATTAATTAGAGACAAAACCACTATTTGCAAAACAAACAGGAAATACAGGGGACTTAATCAATACATAAATTTAATAAAAAGTAAAAAAACCGCCACTACAATGTTTCATGTCTTCTAATGACAATCTTCAGGTGGATTTCCGATCTAAAATATCAATATATTAAAATATAAGTTTAAAATAATTTTAAAATAATAAAAAATTTAAAATATATAATCTATATATCCCCTATATATAATCCATATATAATCAATATATAATCTAAATAAACCCCTATCAAAAATTAAATATAAAACAAAATTAAAATAAACTATATATACACACATACGCATACACTTATAACTAAGTATATATAACCATATCTAAATACATACACTAACTCACACACCTATATATATATCCCTATACATACACATAAAAACTTCTAGGCAACGATAAATAAATAAAATAGCCAAAAACTTCAACACATTACTTATTCATACTGCCTCACACACACATACAACCCACATACATAAACAATAAACATATACCCGCTCACACATACATATACATACATACAGAACTCGACATATACACTAATATATTCACACCCACATCTATACAGATAAATAAATTACGCAAACAATCACACACACACACATACATATACATACATACAGAACTCGACATATACACCAATATATTCACACCCACATCTATACAGATAAATAAATTACGCAAACAATCACACACACACACACACACACACATTCACAATACATAAACACTCAAAAGAAAAATAAACAATTCTTTACACGTGGTGATCGAACGTATTTTTAAAAATTATGAATGGAATAATATATAATCAACGTAAATATACAGAATTTACTCCAAATCATTAATAAACCATCATGATAAATGAAACCCATATATACATATAATGATAAAACTCCCTTTAACCAAACACAATAATACCTATATAGCAATTTCCATATATACATTCACACACAAATACACATACGTAAAACACACACACACAACATATACGTATACCCCCTCACACATACATATACATACGTACTAAACTCGATATATACAACAATATGTTCACACCCACACTCATACAGATAAATAAATTACACAACCAAAATACGCACACACACACATTCACACATACATAAACACTCAAAAGAAAAACAACATTACTACGCATAATACGATATAGAAAATACTCCATAATTAACCAGAATATCATAAGTAACAAAATTAACATAAGGAGAAAAAAAAATATACATACTTTCAAATCAGTTTCAATTTATGAAGTGAAATTAAACTCTAGCCGTTATAACGTCAAACAAAAGTACGTTACCATAGGAACCTAACATATGTATAAAAAGTCTTTGCGCTATGTAAACGAACGTCATTTAAAATTATGAATGGAATATATGGAATTAAAAATTCTTTGCGCGTGGTAAACGAACATTACTTAAAAATTATGAATGGAATAATGTAATATAAAATATCAAACATCTTAAATATACAGAAATTACTACAAATTCTTTAATAAAACTACCATGATAAACGAAAAACTCAAAATACATATAATGATAAAACCTCCCTTTACTAAACACTATAACATACCTATATAGCAATCCCCCTAACCTATACATTCACACACAAATACACACACGTAAACCACCACACCCACAACATATACAAATACCCACCCCACTCACACATACCTATACATACGTATAAACCTCAATATATACACCAAAATTCACTCCCACACCCATACAGATAAATAAACATATACATCCTAAAAAAATGGGTGCAATCTCACGCACATCAATCATGCATGTATACAAGTGCATACACAACACACACTTTTACATAGCACCATGCACTCCCACATCTACACATGCACTTATACACGCGCACACATGCACACACACCCATCAACATGCATATTCACGGACACTCCCTAGACATCCAAATATACGTATAAATGGCTACAAAACAATACCCAATAAAAAACTACCATGAACAACAAACCAAGCTATAATGCATGGGACTAAAAACCAAAAAAATTCTAAATAAAATAAATGAAATCCATACATACGAATAAAAAGATAAAACCCCTTACCAAAACACAACACACACAAACACACACACATAATACACACACCCACAAACATAACCAATACACACTCTCACAAACATATACATACGTACAAACCTCGATATATACACCAATATATTCATTCCCACACTCAATAAATTATAAATAAACATATACAAACATAAAATATATATATATAAAAAATACATATATATATATACATTCACACATATCATCACATACACATATATAAAAAAACAGTCTTTTCAAAAAAGTAAATAAATATAATATATATATATTTATATATGAGTGTGTACACGCAGACGGGTGCAACACACGCACATTCAAAACATTCATGTATACAAGTGCATAAATAATCCCTCAATTACATAGCACTCATACACTCCCGCATCTACACTTGCACTTGTACACACGCAAACATGCATACACACCCATACCTACATATTCACGGACAATCTCCTAATATCTAAAATAACGTATATTTTATAACAGACAATACCCAAATAAAACTGCCATGTTCAACATACCAAATAAAATACAAAGGGATCTTAAAGATTCACACATACATACAAAAACTCAATATATACACCATTAAAAAACCCAATCATCCATAATAATATATCATCAAATATACATATAACATATACATAATAAAAATACATAATAAAATAAATAAATAAGTAAATAAAATAAAATAAATCTAATATAAATTATTAAAGTTTTAACGTACCATAAACTGTTATATATTAATATACATTAACATGAACTAATTAAAACAAAGAAATATCAATTAAAGACTAACTATAATTAAAGCCTAAACTACATAACTAAAGATATATAATACTCTGAACTAAATTTAATATTAAACTAAAGTAACTTTTAATAGGGAACTATTATTGTTATTTATCATGAAACTTATATATAGGTAAAGTAACCTATGTCTGCATTTTATTTTGCGCTCTTCACCTGTATTAAGTAAATTATCATACTTATAAAATAAAAATTTCTTTAAACTCATTAGAGCATAAATAACAAATTCGCTCCTATAGTATATGATTTAGTTTTACAAATTATTTCCCAAATTAAACTATAATTAATATTTTGTGATTTAAGTCTCCAAATTGTACTTACTAAGTCCAGTTGAGCTGATTAAGTTTTTATTTTAAAAGAATTCATATGTTGTGTGATTCTTAATTTTATTTTTGAGGGAGTAGACCCTATATAAAACGCTTTGGGTAATTATTATTCTTAAAGTTATTATCATGTAATGTAACTATACATTTATACACTACATCGTTAATATCACAATTATTATTTAATATATATTTAGATTTATCTCTACAAGTACAATTAATAAGTCTTATCATTATTATTATTATTATCATAATTTATTTTTATAAAATTATTCAGTTTAAATTTATTAAATGAAGAAATATGTACCTACATTATTAGTGGTGGAATAACCTACTCCAAAATTATTACTAGAGAAAATGTTTCTATATTTACGATTATCTCTAATAAATAGTTCTATAACATCTAAAATCTCTTTGATAATATTCGTTTTTACTTGATCAACATAAGGAACTATTAACCAAATTTTATTCTCATTAACCTTATATTATTATCATTATTAAAATTATTTATAATTCTTTATTATTAAAAGTATTATCAGAATTATATCTATGTACAGCATTTAAGGAATTATTAATATTATTAATTTTATCAACATTATTATTATAATTATTATTAAATTTATTTTTATTTTTACTATTCTTATTTTTATTCTTATTTTTATTCTTATTTTTATTTTTATCATTTTTATTATTATTTTTATAATATCTACTATTTTTACCACTAATACTAACAAAATTATAATTATTATTATAAGTATCACGAAAAGTATCATTTAAATCTTTATTACTAACATTATAAAAGTTAATATTCCTATTATAACCTGCCCCTCTAAGGGCCTCATTATAATAAGTAGCATGTTTATTAAAAATCTCTATATCATAAGAGAGTAATGAAATACGTTTACTTATATTATTAATCAAGTATATATACATACATACAGATATATATATACATACATATGTATATGTATGTGTATATTATATATATATATATATATATATATATATATATATAAATTGATCAAAAAAAAACATGATGCCAAGGACTCAGCGGTACATATGTTTCGGGCCTTTTATAGACAGATTTATAACAATGCATAATGTATGTCTGTGGCCTTCTTCGCCGCGCACAAAACTTCCACAAGGACATGTGTTACATCAAAATTCTTGGTTGGGGATGCAAAATCCTCTCATTCGCGTACGACATAATGCGGCAACAGCATAGAATTGAAAAGCGTCCATCTCGTTCTTCTCTCAATGTAGAATGAGGAAATTGGATGTTGAAGTAATGTAAATAAATTAATAAATAAATACATATATAGACGTAAAGGACCTGTAATAAGAGTAACTAGGGGTTAAGATGGAGGGGCGAGAATCAGGACGAAGGATAAAAATATATAAAAAGTGTAAGTATAGAAAAATATAAAAGTGTAGAGTATAGAATATAAAGAGATTAAGGAGATATAAAAGGGGATATAAAGAATATAAAAAATATAAATGAATATAAAGGTATAAAGTTATAAAGTAAAATAGAAATAGAAATAAAAATAAAGTAAAAATAGAAATAAAAAAAATAAAAATAAAAATAGAATATAAAATGATAAAAATGTAAAAGAATATAAGGATAAGGGATGTATAGTGGTTACGGACCAAACATGGTGGTCAGGAAATGACAAAATTTAGTTGTAGAAGTTTTGGGGGTCAATAAATCAAAGGGGCGTCTGGGGACGTAGTGTATTGTAAATCAGAGCTGTTGAGCAGCTAATCTAGTTCCTTGAATTAAGTGGTTCATCTTGTACATACATACCAGCATGGATACATACACCCATAACACGCGCACATATACGCACGCCATACACAGCTCCAAGCATATAAGCATACATACGTACTTACGTTAAACAATACCATAAACAATATATACCCACACACATGCGCATATTACATACATACAACAGAATATGCGTATATATACACGGACATTATACGTGTACATTACATATATACATTATATACACACACACACGCACATACACATATACATATACACAGACACATATGCATACATATATGCCATGTATACATATACATACATACGCATATACACACACCTATATATACATACGTACGTCCATCCTTACATACACATACACAGATGCCCACACATACAGGTTTAGATATAAGATATTAAAATATGTATATAAGAACGCATGTAAAGAATCACGCACTCACGTCTACACGTACACGCACACACGGCTGTGTGTCTATATGTGCGTGTACATATACACTTACATACACACACAGAGACATACGTATAGAGACACAGGTATAGCTATAAGATATTAAAAGATGTATACAAATATGTGTAAACATATGCATATAAGAAATCTGCGAAAACATGTAAAAAAACATGTAAAAAATATTTAAAAATTAATTTACTCAACCACCTACACCACCAAACGGTATATACAGGTGCTTACAATTATCAAGTACTCACCCCGAATTTCTGTACTCAACTATATATATATATATATATATATATATGTATAAATATATATATATGTATATATACATACATACATATATATATATACACATACATATGGTATATGTATATATACATATGTATATGCATGTATTATATATAATATTATATATATATATATATATATATATATATATATATATATATATATTATATATAAGTATGTATGTGTGTGAGTGCATATACACACTAAAATACTATGGATTAGGTTGGATTGCCTGTGTTTCGTCCACTGCAGGACGAAGGCCTTAGCATATTGTCTCCAACAACTGCTCTCCGACGCGGAGGTTGCACAATTGAGCTTGAGATCATACTTGTTTGATGATCTTACTATCCTGCACTGATCTCCCTTCAAGCTTTCTCCCTTACTGGTCGCTCTCAAGGTTCGAAATTCCATTTGACAGAGAGTCAGTCTACTTATTGCATGAAGAATCTCACTTTCCATGTGTGAGGTCCGACAGTACGTTGTTTATTTTCTTTTCACAAGGTTCCCCAGAGATACATTTGGTAAGCCATAAATTAAATCTGATGGAAAATTTTCTTTTCCTTGGAAATAATTGCGATTATTTATATACATATACAAGTGTACATACAAAACACATTCCCACACACTCACACATACATGCACACACACACACATGCATACAAACACACACACATGTACACACACACACACACACACACCACACACACATATAATTATATATACGCATATATGTGTATATGAGAGAGAGAGAGGAAATGAATGTGCCTGAGTATCCTGTATGAATACCGGTATCTTATTTGCCTGAGCTGGATTGAGGATATGCATACATAAATCTGCAGCTAAAAGCAATGGGTTGTATTTATACATTCTATAATTATATCCGAATTGTATAGAAATTAAACTGTCCTTAACAACGTTGATTTGATTTTAAATGTACGCCTGTAGCATTATATTATTTAGGAAAGTTTTCATCAAATAATTTTTGTCTTTTATTTCTTCTACCACCACAAGCACACAACGTCCCTTACTTATTCTGTCGTACTCTAGTTTTCTTGTTTTTATAGTCTCTATCTATCTATCTATCGATCTATCTATATATATATCACCTCCAACAAGCCAATTCATAACGATCGCATCGTGAATACAATGTAGGAATGCTGCAAGTTAAATTATATAAGTGATGCCTGAACGTTGTTCCCCCTTGAGAAATACAGAATAACTGAATACAACAAAACCATTTAATTATATCCCAAGTTTAAATGTACATGGAACTGACATCAGTATCCAGGGTAAGATCCTTTCAGAATATTTTTCCAAACAAGTAACAGAATTAATTTAACCCTAATAATTCTGATATGTATGAGATATGCTTTTTTGGAATGTTTTACCACGGTATTACAGGACATTCTATGAACGAAAAAAAAGCCAGGTACGCTACGATAGTTTATTAAGAGTATGAGGAATAAAACCTGTACCTGTTAACTATAAAAGTTACATTATTTCGGAAGATATACATATGTCATTCTCCTATTGCTGTAATGTATGTGTTTGTGAGTGTGTTTGTGTGTGTATGTGCGCACACACACAAACACAACACACCCACCCACCCATATATGTATATATATATATATATATATATTATATAGATATGCATACACACACATATACATATATACTATATATTATATATATATAGATATATATATATAATATATATATCCGAGTTTGTGATGATACACACATATATATATTATATATATATATATATATATACACATACATACAACATACATTCATATACATCAATATTGATCAATAGTTCGTACATCTGAAAAGAAACGCCCTCTAAAACAGAGTAGTAAAATTTAGAAAGTTGTTTGTTATGGCTGGTCAGAGAGTAACTGTTAATTTCACTCCATAAAGTGCTCAGCTGTATTGCCCCCTTGGGATTCTCTGTAGAGATTAAACTTATATCACCAACTCCCCTTCATCCCTTTACACCATAAACCATCTCCATTATAAATATATATTTTAAATCACGCTTACAGATTTCACTTTTACATTAAACAAGTACTCTAGAAATTATGTAAATAAAATCCCCACAAAATGAATTTGTAATATAAGTACTCAAACTTATATATACATAAAAGGTACATTTGTATGTAAGCAAGGAGAAAGAACCCTTTCATCTATCATTTCTTAAATTATATTTTTGTTCTCATTTTTATATATGAATATATACACACCGTATATATAAGCCCCACTTCAGCATATACCTCGTACAGAATTTGAAGAAATTGTATAAACAAACGTCAAAAATGCTCTACCTCCGCAAAACAGGCAGTTTAGAATCATTATATGCTAATATAATATAGAGAAAAACATATAGGCATACAGCATTTACTCAAATACATTTGGGAATGTTAAATCACAAAAGAAACAATTTTCTAAGCCACTAAAGCCAATAAGCCTCGCTAATAACCTCCAGAATTACAAATAAAAACAGGTAATACGCTACATAACAAGTTAAGACAGGACCTGTCTAAACTTACCGCCTTCCTACATTATTTTGGGAAAAAATTGACATACCGAATTACTAAGATTTTAAATACTGGACTTTGTAACTTTAACCTTTATATTGCCAAAACAGAAGTATTGAATCCAATAATGACAATCGCATAAAAGAAGTAGCCATACCTCACGCCAGCCTTACAAAAGAGAAATATAGACTTCTTTAGGGATTTTAACCAGAGAGATCTAAAACCATCCCACTCGAATACACAAGCACAAAGGTGATCCAACTCAGTAGAGACTATATAAAG
>NC_043014.1:19950501-19988001 GCF_006345805.1 Octopus sinensis | reverse complement strand
TACTCACAGGTGCTTAATAAAACGGTATAAAAATATATAAAAATTATAAGAATAATAAATAAAATATGAAGATGTGGGGTTATTTTACTATCAATGTCCGCTGCTAAAACTGTAAATCATCTATGGAATGGTATATAGAAAAATTAATATATCGAGAAGATTTGAGAACAATTTAAGAGAAAGTAAATATTTTCGAATATTGACTAGTATAGGCGAGATGATAAATAAGGTGGGGAAAATGACGTAGCTTATGTCTGCAATGGAGATTGCAAAAATTAAAAATATTGTCATTACATGTAGATGGATACGCTCACTGAAATTTCTTTTTGTTTCCTACATAGTTATATGTAATGGTTTGTGCATCTAGATACCGGTTCAACATGTAAACATAAGATAAAACAAGGTTTTTCTACAAGTAAAACAAAAGTTATGCGTATATACTTGCCTATATAGACATATACAATATATACAGTGACAGTTATGGACAAAGATATAATCAGACACCGAAACATACGATAATGTGCATATGCACCCTATAGACGAAATGTAACACAAAGACGCCCTTACATAATGAACACATGTAACAATGTACGCATATTTACATATATAATGTATATACATAGGCCTGAATGTATAGTGGCGATGTAGGTATAAACAGACATCATTATATTATGAAAAACAAATATACTTTATATACAAATATATATAAGAATTATAATATTTAAAAATTGTTTAAATATATTATAAACATTTGAATAAAAAATGAAATAAAAATGGCCATAAAAATAGTTATCAATCTTGGTTGCTAAAAATATATATAAAAAGTTATATAATAATGAGTATATGTATATATAGAGGAAATCATAATCAAATACTTGTGTATGATATTTTTTTGTATAACTAATATATACCGGAATACTTATATACTGGAATATTGGAATATATATGTACATATGGGATAAGTATCCGGCTACACAACATGAATTTTTTATATATGAGGATACATATAAATAATCATGCATATTTAACAATTGGAAGTACAATACATTACATTAAGATTAGTACATGTATGTATTATTTTTGGGCGAAAGAATGGATACATTTAAAAGTTTCTATTTAAAAAAATAGTATCATATATACACATATATATACATGTGTACACACATCAATGTAGAAAAGTGTATAGACATGCATATGGACGCATGTAGACATATACATAGATATACATACACTGGCATATATTAATAAGTGTATCTACATACATAGAGATACATAAAGAGTAAAATATATGTATATATGCATATAAATGCATACTCAGATACCCATACACATATGCACATATATTTACATACATGCATACATACATACATACATACATACATACATACATACATACATACATACATACATACATACATACATACATATATATATATATATATATATATTATATATATAATATTTACATATATACAGATATGCACATGCATACATAAACATATAGATATACATATATAACAGTACAAAAACTCATACACACGCGTAATATTTAATAACTTAATACTTATACAGGTATGTTGGAATATATAATGATAGGCTTACAAACAAATATTTACATAAGTCTACAAGGGTATACATAGATAGATAATATCCGCGTAAGGGGTTGCTAAAAACAATCCTGATGCCAACTGGGTTTAACTAAATCTATTGATAGGAAGTTCTTCAATATATATATGTATAAACAGTCTCATAAAATTAAAAAGTCAATAAAAGAAAATGGAGAAGAAAAATTGAAAAGACGCTTGGCTTATTTTATTTATATTACACTAATATGGAAAACTAATGCAAATTAAAAGATTAAAATATATACCTATAAAAATAAGTATAAATGGAACATTCTTAAATATATTAACATTGACTGTAAAAAAATAATTACACAATACAATATTGATGACCCGACTGAATTTTCTCTCTTAAACCTAGATTATCTCTTAAGGTCCATAAACCAAATTTTTTTACCGACCCTAAAGTTAGAATTATTTGCTCAGCAAAATCAAAATAGGCAAATTAATTAAAATAATTTTAAACAAACATATAATCCAACTTAAGAATAAATTAAAATTAGAGCTCTGGTTTAGTATACAAGAAGCTATAAATTGGTTTGGTCGAATACATAATAAGGATAAACATAGATTTATACAGGAAGATATTAATAATTATTATTCATCTATAAACACCATAGTATTAAATAATGCCCGAATATTTGCTATGGGTGACACTAGTTTGTCTCGCAAAGAAATCAATATCATTCTCACTGCTAGAAAATGATTAATCAAATTTGACCAAAAATACTGGGCTAGAGAGAATGCACCCGACTAATTTGATATACCTATGGGCTCCACTGATTCAGCCCAGGTCACTGGCATTGTAGGTATTTATATTCTGATAAGTTCAATAATGAATTTCCAAAAATAGCCGGAGGTTTATATAGAGACGATGCATTATTTAAAATTAAATCTATTCGCAATAGAAAATTAGAAAATTGTACGAAAAATATTCATAGATTCTTCAATAAGTTTGGCCTGAAAATTTCTAGAGAAAATGAGCATACTCACAGTAAACCACTCACCATATCATAAACCTAATTCTAAACTAACATATATTAATTATAATAGTAATCATCTTCAAATAATTACAAAGTATTTAGTTTAAAATATACAACGTAGAATTAATTACCTTTCATCTAACAAAGATATCTTTAAAATGAATAAGGACTATTATAATTCCGCATTGGATTAATTAAATTTGAAAAGACAGCCACCAGACAGTCAACGAGATATATTGTAACTTGTCTATAGATATGATTGAAACTATACTTCAAATCAATAAGTATAACAATACTAATAAAAAAACCATCATTCAGATAGTTACAATAATAATAATAGTGATAGTAATAATAATAATAATAATATAATAATAATAATATAATAATAATAATAATAATAATAATGATGATGATGATGATAATAATAATAATGATAATATAGTTTGGCTTATTTCATCTTATGGAAGAAAATACATGTTATTCGTTCAATAATAGATAAACATTTTACTCCTGGGAACAACAGGCCCATAATTAATAATAATTCAATAAGTATAAGATTTTATATTACTAAACCTTATTTAGAATATATCATCTTCAAATAACATTAAACTTGATAAGTATTATATAAATAGAAGTATTTCCTCTCTAACTAGGAACACACATGCTGTTTTCCGCAAGTTTCCCAACCTTATTGCAGCCCCTATTTGTTCCATGTACTTCTCAAGATTTTTACTCACTGTTCCTGGGGCTCCAACGATTATTGGTAGTACTACCACCTATTTTAGAGACCACAACTGCTTAACCTCCCAAGCTAACTAGCTATATCTCTCGACTTTTCTTTCTTCCTTATCGCATACCTTGTTGTCAGCTGGGCATGCTATATCTATGATACAGCATCGTTTGCTTTCTTTCTCATTTAACACTGTGCCTGGTTTCCTGTTCTCTATCTCATGGTTGCACTGAATCATAAAATCCCTTAGGCTCCTTGCATTATCCTTTTCGATGATGCCTTCGACTTTATGTTCCTACCACATTTTACTCTCTCAAGTCTATACTTGTTGCAAAGTGTCCAATGGAGAATCCTTACTATATTGTCATGACGTCTCTTATATTCTTTCTAGGCTAACAGCGTATGTTGACAGGTAATATGCTATACGGTTTCACTATTATGTCCGTAAATTCTGCATTCATTACTTTATGATATGTTGTCTATTCTGTATTTTATGTAATTGGTTCTTAATGCTTGCTCTTGGGCGGCACAGATGAGAGTCACCATTTCCGGTTTTAAATCACATTTAGTCATCCATTGCCATCATTTTTCTCTGTCTTATCTATGAAATTTCCATGCATTCTCATCTTTATCCACTTATTATTATTATTATTATTATTATTATTATTATTATTATTATTATTATTATATGAAAACTCACAATCTATTTTGCTGGGTATGATGGAAAGCGTCAGCTGTCCACAGTCAGCAGACTTAGGTGACGCTTGTTTACTGGTCATGCTTCAAGAACCCTGCGAAAATCTTTTCAGTTCCAAGGAATGCCGATTTTTGTAGGTGTTCTTCCCTCACACTTGCGCCAATTTTTTTCAGCCATGTTGAAAGTGAGTATTGATACTTCCAAGTGCTCCGATAACTATTGGTATCACGTCTACTCTCTTGATTGATCACAGCCTTCGTATTTCACTCTTCAAATCCTCTTGTTCCTTTTTTCTTCGCTCACATTGATCCTGTTGTCACCGGGGCATGCTATGTCGATTAATATACATATTCTTTATTTTCTATTCATCACAGCAATGTCCGTTTTCTGTTGTCTGGTCAGGTGATCGTACTGGATCATTGCATCCAACAGGATTTTGTAGTTCTCATTTTTCGGTGGCTCCAGGAGTTTGCTCATACCACGTTTTTGCTCTTTGTATGCCGAGATTTCCACAGAACTTCCAATGGATCATTCTTGCTTCATTATTCAGGCGTCCTTTGTATTTCGTTGTGCCGATTTCGGGCATTCGCTAATGATGTGCCATGCTGTTTCATCCCTCTCACCACTCGTTCTACGTTTGTCGCTCTCGGTAGCGTTGTCTATCCTGCACTTCATATAATTGCTCCTTAAAGCATGTTCATGAGATGATCATATGAGTGCTTCTGTCTCAATCTTCAGATCACTCCTTCTCATCCATAGTCACTGGTCCTCTGTATCTGTCTTGGAGTTCATATCTCTTGCAAACTGACCGTACATTTTCTTTTCCTTTCATGCTTCTTCTTCATTTTTTAGTCCATATTTTGTTATTGCACAATTTTCAGTTTTGATGACGCCGACGTTCATGTGTTTCAACAGTGGCTTCACGGCATTTTTTATTTACATCATAGGCTGTTTTTCTCTGCTTCCATACAGTCCTGGCAACTGATCACATCTCTCCAATGCATTCTTCTGAACAATCACAACCTGTCGTTGTCATTCTTAACCACTACGCCATATATCCGTGGGCATATGGCGTATATCCGTCAATTGTAAATAATGTAAATAATGTACATAATTCCACATCTCTTAAATATAGAACTACAGCAATTATTATTATTATTATTATTATTATTATTATTATTATTATTATTATTATTATTATTATTATTACTTTTTTTTTCTTCATTCAAATTTTCTTCCATTTCTTGCCGAGTGTCTTCCCGACTCCTAGGGCAAAGAAACTCATAGTGTATATTGGTAGGCCATTAAACCAAACTCAGTAGTTCGTTCATTTTTTTTTTTTTTAAAGTTAAATTAAAATACATGAGCAGCAACAATTCTCACATCGACAACGCTCTTCTCAATATGTGTAATGTACCAGTTAAGACAATCTTTTGCACTTCTTGCAGGGATGGTAAGCCAGGGATCATTCTCATATAATTTTAGGTTCCCTTCTTGATCATTCCTAGTGCTCCTACGATCACTGGTATTGTAACCGCCTTGAGATGCCACATTTTCTCAATTTCAATGAGTAGGTCTTTATATTTTCTGAGCTTGTCAAACTCTTTCGCTGAGATATTATGATCACAGGGGATGCTCATGTCGATCAATAAGCAAACTTTATTGTTTTGGTCTTTCACAACAATATCTGGTTTATTGGCCTTGATGGTTCGGTCTGTATGTACTGGAAAGTCCCACAGAATGGTTACATTTTCTCCTTCAGTTACAGCCTCAGGGTGGTGATTATACCACTTGTCGGCAGTTTTGATATTGTAATGCCGACTTATTAGCCAGTGGAGATATTGGCCAACTCTGTCATGTCTAAATTTATACTCCACTGGTGCTAAGACTTTACATCCAGAGATTAGGTGGTCCACTGTTTCAATCATGTCGTTGCAGAATCGGCATTTTGGGTCTGCTCCATTTTTCATCACATTGGCCTGGTAGTTCCGGGTTAATAGGCTTTGGTCTTGAGCAGCCAGGATGAAACCTTCGCTCTCTGCTTTTAGCCCTGAGCTCCGCAGTCACTGATGGGTTTGCTTCTGGTCAACATCAGCTTGTTTGCTGCGGGTCACATATTTGCCGTGCAGAGGTTTCTCCTCCCACCTATCAGCCAATTGCTCGTGCGCTTTTTTCATTGCCATCATTTTCACCTTCTTTGCAACAATAGTTGCCGTACTTCCCTCGGGTTGTTCAGTTTGGGTATCCTGCACGAGATCAATAGCAAATTTTTTGCTTTCCTTTATGATAGAATGAAGCTTCTTTCGTCTCTCGTGATTTCCACGAGCTTTAGTATCCAGTCATTCGATATTTCAAGATATTTGGCCAGTCCAATTGTGGTTGTTTTGTAAGCTAGTTCAAATTGGATCAGGCCTCGACCTCCTTGGGCTCTGGGAAGGTAAAGGCGATCTACGTCTGCCTTTGGGTGGTGCATCCTATTACAACTCAGCAGCTTGCGTATTTTTCTATCTATATTCTTTACTTCACTCATATTCCAGTTCAACACATTGTAGCTATAAGTAACAACTGGAACTGCTAAGGAATTTATAGCTAACACCTTATTACGTGCATTTAGTTCAGATTTCAGGACTGCACGAACTCTCCTATAACATTCCTTCCTGATTTTCTCTTTCATGCTTGCATGCTGAATACCAGAGCCTTCATTTATCCCTAAATATTTGTATGTTTGTTCTTGCTCAAGCTCTCTTATGACTGTGTCAACATCTAACACGACTGAATTTGTGGTCTTCACTTTCCCTTTCTGGAAAGTGGCCTTGGCACACTTCTCAAGTCCAAACTCCATCCCGATGTCATCGCTGAATGCTTTCACGGTGCGCAATAGGCCTTCAAGTTCATTATTGTCTTTACCATAAAGTTTTAAGTCATCCATATAAAATAGATGGCTTATTTTTTTATTGGCAATTTTATACCCATACCCTGTTCTGATTAATTCACTTGTAAGGGGTATTAGGGCTATGCAGAATATTAAAGGTGAAATTGAGTCACCTTGAAAAATTCCACAGTTGATGTTTATATTTTCTGAGGCAAGTACTCCATTAGAGTGGTATAATTGGAGATTCGTATTCCAGAACGACATATTGTGCTTCAGGAAGTTTGAAATCACAGGGGAAATTTTGAAGATGTCCAGCGATCTCAAGATCCATGGATGCGGTATAATGTCGAAGGCCTTTTTATAGTCAATCCATGCGGTGCTGAGATTTCTGCGCTTGTTGTGATAGTTCTCAAGGATCATACGATTGATTAGCAGTTGTGTTGTGACAGTTCTCAAGGATCATACGATTGATTAGCAGTTGTTATTATTATTATTATATTATTATATTATTATTATTATTATTATTATTATTATTATTATTATTATTATTATTAGACACAAAGAATAACATTAAAGACATTCATTCATCATCATCATCATCATTATTATATTATTATTATATTATTATTATTATATTATTATTATTATTATTATTATTAGACACAAAGAATAACATTAAAGACATTCATTCATCATCATCATCATCATTATTATTATTATTATTAATAATAATAATAATAATAATATTATTATTAATATTATTATAATTAATAATAATAATAATAATAATAATAATATTATTATTAATATTATTATCGTTATCATTATTATTATTGTTGTTGTTGTTATTATTATTATTATATTATTATTATTATTTATTATTATTATTATTATTATTATTATTATTATTAGTATTACTTCATCTGGATACCTTCGGCAAACAAACATGCATATATTCATTGTATACCTTACGGTTGACTTCGAAGTTACAAATCTTTGCAAAGACTCTACACCCAGCTACAACAGCAGTGACAAAAGCAACAGGAGCAACAACGACGACAGCAGCATCCGCCGCAGCAGCAGCAGTCAGTATGTCTGTACAGTAACGTAACTTTCCTGACATAAGTTGAATAACTGCTATTATTACAGTGAAATTATGTACCAAATGACACGCTCTAAGTATCAATCAATGCATATTCCTTCCACGAAATTGCTGTATAGCGGCTGTTAAGTACTTCATCAATGCTGCACCATTGTGCAGTACTCTAACTGTCGTTGCTATTCCCACACATTAGCGTATGGTGTTGCAGCGACTGCAGCGACTGCAGAGACTAAATTATCGATCGGTGGAAGGTATATCGATTGCTTTATTGCAGTTGATCGCTCTGTTGAATGGTGGAGAGAAGGATACTATTTAACGCTGAAGATACACAGGTAGCGCGTTGTTTACGATTGTATACAGTGCCATTTACTCTTTTATTTGTTTCTGGTTTCAATCAGAGGACTGCGATCATGCTGGAGCATTGCCGTCAGAAGTCTGTGGTCGAACATAATAATTATGTTAGGCTGCTAATTATTTTATCGATTTAAATGTTACTAAAAGGCTAAGGTGGCTTTTTATACAATACTATTCATTTTTGCATTGTTAATTGACAGTTTTGATTTTATATAAAAACAAACATGAATGCAGATAAGCAACACAAGCACGCACACACGCACTCACACACTCACACACTCACACACACGCACGCATGCACGTACTTATATCTATTTTTATATCTATCTATCTCTATTTCTTTCTGTGTGTGTGTGTGTGTATATATATATATATAGGCAAAGATGTGGCTGTGTGGTGGGTAATTTTCTTTTCAACCACATGGTTCCGGGTTCAGTCTCACTCTGTAGCATTTTTGGCAAGTGTCTTCTACTATAGCCTCAGGCAGAGCAAAGCCTTGTGAGCGGATTTGGTAGACGGAAATCGAAAAATGTCTTCCCTACACACACATACGCACACACATGCACTCACGCACACATACACATATTTATATAGGCGCAGGAGTGGCCTTTGTACCTCAGAATTGCTGGCCTTGTGCTGAAATTTTGCAACCCGGGTCAACCGCAGGATAAGCTTGGAGATCCTGTACTGAGAATGTTGTCATCGGTCTCAGTCTCCTAGAAAACTGCCCATCAGGTTGAGGAAACTCCAGCCCTTACTTTGATGGTCTATATGTGTGATAATGTTGTAGAGACTGACCAGTGATACTGT
Source organism: Octopus sinensis (assembly GCF_006345805.1). NCBI lineage: Eukaryota > Metazoa > Mollusca > Cephalopoda > Octopoda > Octopodidae > Octopus > Octopus sinensis. Next base: position 19,978,831 of record NC_043014.1, on the reverse strand, counting down.
GACAATCGTGACATTACATGTCATGAACTCACCAAAACCAACCTACAGATAGCACATCACCAACTGAATACAACCGGTGGGCAGTTAGCATTGTGTTGTGGATGTGTTTCAGTATATAGATAGAAGGTTGATATTATCTAACTCCCTCTTGGTCATAACTGATCAAGCAAACTTTATGATCAGAGACATTCCCACCGTGATCACCTTGCATCATCTTGGTATGGTTGATTTACTATTCAGGGGAAGTGGTAATAGTTTGGAAAACGCGTTAGTGTATCGGTTTTTATTCCGGTTCTTAATGCTCCAAGTTCAAATCACATCGTGGTCAGATATATTTCTCATCCTTGAAGGTTCGATAAAATATAGTACCAGTCAAGTACTCGGATAAACTTAATCGACTGTCTCTTCGGCCCACATTGGTAACTATGTACTTAAATTACAAATTATTATTCCCTTTGGTATTTTTTCTTATTTAAAACACTAGGACGTAATATATTTTTAGCGGGTCAAGCAACTAAGTATAAACTTCTCCAATGTCGATATACCACAGCATATTACATAGTAACAACAGAGCTTTATGTTATGGTGTGTTTTTGGTGGCTATGTCAGTGTGCTGATTCATGCGGAATATCCCTTCTTTATTATTAAGGTATCTAGTGGAAGGGGACAATGCTAAGTTAGCAATGTGTCGTTAAGAGGGTTTGTTGCTATTGCTAATATGGTTATTTTGCCAAAGGTCAGTCTTAATGCATCATGATAACAGTATGATAATAGGTATTCAAATATGCGTGTATATACTTGAACATTTGCGTATATACACGGTGTTCAGAAATTACCTCTACAATTTTTAAAATTCAGAGAAAAGAAAAATGAAAAGCACGGATAACTCATCAGAGTCTATTAGCAAATGACCTTTTATAAGAAACATCAGAATACTTTTTAACTTGGGCTTTACATAATGTAAAGACAATTTATGAACACCTTGTATTTATATATATATATATATTTCAAATTACTATGTATTGAACTATATTATCTGTGTCCTTTTAAATTCAAAATTGAGGTGAGGCTTGAGCGAGATTTGGTTGCTATTCTAGCATATTTACACACCACGTATCGGAATCTACATGTTTTATATGAGCGCATAATGTATTTGTCTTAGTGATTTTGGTTATATAGTTATGTGTTGGTGTTGTTTCCATACTATTTGTACATCTCTATAGTATTACTGGGCTCTTAATACCATATTATTAAGTTGTTTTCAATGTGTTAACGGTGTGTTATTACCATGTTCATAAGTTGTGGATTAAAATTTGTATGATAGAAAATATTTTTGATTATATGACTGAATAATTTAATGATACGTTTCCAGTCTCTTAATAATGTAATTTGTAAAGAACGGTGTACTTAATTATTTGTTTCGTGTTTCCAATGGTAAGAATTGTCAGTGTTCTGTTGTTGGTATGTTGATCAAATGGTGAAGATAATTGCAATGACATATGATCTGGAATTACCATTTCATGTTTGATACATTAAAGGCATTTAAGAAAGCTAACACATCATATATGCCTCGTAAATTCAGGCATATCAGTGTTAGGTATTGTACGAATTCATGCTTAACCAGATTTAATTTTACTGTGTTAACCTGAGTTAATCAGCAACAATGATAAGAATGATACTCCATCGGTAACAGACAATCAATTAATCAGTAGACAGTTCTTAATCCACCTGACATTTTGACTTTACAGTGCACTATGTCTGAGGTCAAGTTACATCTAAATCGAACTGTATCCATATTGCATAAACATAAATAATAGAAAGAGTATATCTGGACCGCCCAGACTTGACAGAGTATGTATAAATGAGAACTCCGTTGCTACACCTCACAATAATATGTTCGTGAAGTCACCGATCGAAAAGACAAGTGGTTGACAAAGCTTATTCATCAGGGTTAGGATAATGGACTTGCAGGAGTTACCGTGTAGAGTAAGCGGAATTCAGTTTGTAAATGTGGATGAGAATGTCTCAAAGCACAAGACCGTAATTTTTGCCGTCTAGAAGCCAAATAGAAGCCATTGAGGCGGGGTTGGCTGTATGAGCTTCAGTTGTATGTGGAGATTTGAAAGAGGACATATACTCACATACACACTTCAAAACTAGCCTGCCGATACTGACGGATCGAGTGTGAAGCACGTTATGCAATGGACAGTGTCATAGAATTAGTTGAGTTCCAGCAAGTAGATTTGTAGTGTGACGTAGTCCAGAATGTTAAGTAGGTTTTGCTGTATGTGAACGTTTGGTATTAACTGCGATAAGTGGGATAATGATTCGCTATGCTCAGGCGTGATGGCATAGTACAGAGCATTTTTAGAGATGAGGAATTGATTAGCTTATGTAATCAAAGATCGAAGTACATTAACTTCTAGCAGTAATATCTATTTAACATTTTTACACAGGACCAGCAATTTTAGAGATGTAAATCAATTACATCCACAGTGTTCAACTGGTACACATTTTAATAAATCCAGAAGGACGAAAGGCAAAGTCTGCCACAGCAGAATTTGAATACAGGCGGGAAGCTGGCAGAAACGTTAGCACGCCGGTCGAACTGCTTAGCGGTATTTCGTCTGCCGTTAAGTTCTGAGTTCAAATTCCGCCGAGGTCATTTTTGCCTTTCATCCTTTCGGGGTCGATTAAATAAGTATCAGATACGCACTGGGGTCGATGTAATCGACTTAATCCCTTTGTCTGTCCTTATTTGTCCTCTCTGTGTTTAGCCCCTTGTGGGTAGTAAAGAAATAGGTATTTCGTATGTCTTAACGTTCTGAGTTCAAATTCCGCCGAGGTCGACTTTGCCTTTCATCCTTTCGGGGTCGATAAATTAAGTACCAGTTACGCACTGAGATCGATATAATGGACTTAATCCGTTTGTCTGTCCTTGTTTGTCCTCTCTGTGTTTAGCCCCTTGTGGGCAATAAAGAATAAAGAAATGAGAAATAGGAATTTGAATACAGAACATGAAGACGGATGAAATGCTGCTAAATAATTTTCCCGGCTTGCTGCGATTCTGCCAGCTCGCTGCCACAAATGGTGGTTTAGAATTTTGGCGCAAGGCCAACAATTTCGAGAAAGGCTTTAATTCGGTTGCATTGACTCCAGAGCTCAACTGTTATTTCATCGATCGAGGAAGAATGAAAGGCAAATTGACCTCAGTGGAGTTTGAACTCAGAACGTGAAGACGGACAAAATAGCTCTAAGCATTTTGCACGCTAACAATTCTGCCCGTTCACCGCCTTCATTAGCTGTAATATTTAGTCACTTTCAAAGTCTAAGTTCCAGGCATGAATTACTTACCATTATTCAAGAGCGGTAGGCAACAAGTCTGCTACACATTTACAGTGCCAGATTTATACACTCATTTATTGAATATATATCAATATTAAAAGTTTGCGAAGGCAGCGAGCTGGTAGAATCGTTAGCATGCCGGACAAAACGCTTCGTTGCATTTCATTCGTTTACATATTCTGAATTCAAATTCCGCCGAGGTTAACTTTATCTTTCACCCTTCCAGGATCGATAAAATAAGTACCATTTGATCATTGGCGTCGATGTAATCGCCATACACCTACTACTCACGGACTTGCTGGTCTTGTGCCAAGATTTGTAAGTAATATTAACAGTTTGCATACTCGTAGGTTATACAACTCTCTTTCTCTCTTCTATTCCTCTCTCCTTCTCTACCTTCCTCTTCCCGTCTCTCTTCCATTACTTTCTCCCTTCCCTTTTCTCCCTCCTCCGTCTCCCTCTCTGTCTGACTGTATCTCTCTCTGTACACGTTTAAAACTCAACTATGCTATTACGAGATTAAATTATATTCGAATAGCTAAGGTTTATATCACCTCCAGATATTCGAGTATACTCACAATCACTTCTCATCTGTATATAATATATCATTGATAACGTTATAAATCTATATTATATAACCGTCATTATCAGTTCTAACAACAAAGTAAATACATCATACAGCATTTTAATTAGAGTCTGAAAAACAGTATCAACATCAACAACAACGACAGCAGCAACCGGCAATAATATAATCATTAGATAATATATGAAATCAGTCAGCTCTATTTTCCCGGAGCTTAGCCGCTTTCATCGCTTCTTTCTTTAGAATTTTAGTAGAAATTCAGACTTCAGAGGAGTTTAATGCTAAATAATTACTTCGTTAATTAATTAATTAACTAATCAATTAGTTAAATAAATAAATAAAATAAATAATAGTAATAATAACAACAGCAACAGCAACAACAACAACAACAATAATAATAATAATAATAATGATAATAATAATAATAATAATAATAATAATAATAATAATAATAATAATAATAATAATAATAATAATAATGATAACAACAACAACAACAACAACAACGCTGGAATAAGGGTAATTAAGAGCAAAAGGATTTATTGACCACATGGGCGAAAAGTATTCAGAACAATACCGTGATGAGAAGAGGAACGAAAAATGGAGTTAAAAGCGTGAAAATGCTTTTTAAAGCACTAGTTGTTCCAAAAGAAAATCAACAAGAATTTTTCACAACAGGGTCAGGCATTGATGGTGTCAGTGGCAGTAAAGTCCATTGCCTCTTTCCTGTTACGGTGATCGGTTGTTCCACATTTGGAATATCAGTTGTCCGAGGATTAATAACGAAAGGCTGCTCCCGACTCACCCCTTAAATTATGATGAATGTAACGAGCGTGACCCGTTTGACTGGACCTTTTAGAGGCAGGTCACTGTAGAATAGGGAAACGGATGGTAAGTGGACACTTCCCAGATTTACTTTAGAATTTTGTGGTGATCCAGGATATGTGGTGCTCCTTGGTTAATATAGATGTTTCCCTGTTGAGGTTTTTTTTACCGTTATTACCTTAGCTGCTGCTGTCGTTACTGATATTAGTGTATATTAGCATTTCCCACTATAACAGTGGTACAATTCATTTTAATTTTAAATTTTCAAAGATAAAACCTTCTCCTAACCTTCCATGAGCAGAATACCGTCTTCGCTACCGTTGCTGAAGTTGCCTTTGTTGATGTTGGTATTATTATTACTACTGCTACTGTTGTTTGCCGGGGAATTATTTGTTCTTTGAACTTTCAATGCCCGATAGTCGTTCGCTTCACCATCAACAAGGAGGGTGAAGGGGAGGGACTCTGACATTGCTGAACCTATCTTTGTGATTTACCTCCTATCTCACTTTTCACATTAATCACTGTGGAAGCAGACACGATATTTCTTTCAAAATTATATTTTTTAAAACAAAATTCGAAAATTTGTAGCAAATTTTAGCCTAAAAAGCGAGAGAAACAAACAATCTAACTAGCTCCATTTGTTACAGCAAAATTTCAACAATAAACAACTTATGAACATATAAACTGACGAACAAACTTTGGAGCGACCTGAAAGAATGCCACAACAACAAGAACAACATCGTTAATGATACAACAAGTATTAATAATTATAAATTGTACATAATACGGGAAATTAAGGCAAATAGCTACGAAACATGAATCCAACGAAAGGGAAGTGTTTTCTGCATTCAAAGTGTCCAAAAAGATACAAAATAGTTGCTGCAAAAGCAGATATCTATGAAGAAAAAGAAAAACATCGTTTAAGTTCAAACCTAGCTTGTAATATTATTACTATTATTATTATTATTATTATTATTATTATTATTATTATTATTATTATTATTATTATTAATCATCATCATCATCATCATCATCATCATCATCATCATCATTATCATCATCATCATCATCATCATCATCATCATCATCATCATCATCATCATCATCATCATCATTATTATTATTATTATTATTATTATTATTATTATTATTATTATTATTATTATTATTATTATTATTATTATTATTGTTATTATTATTATTATTATTATTGCCTTAGCACAACTTCTAACGCTGGAGATGTACTACTGTGTTAGATGTGACTACCAGTGAACTAAGGTAACATCTCTCATTTTCAGAGCACCTTTCGGAGTATTCGAGTGGTACCAAGTCGTACTGTTTTCTGCAGTGGTCTACCCTAATTCCAGCCCCTGTTTGTTTCATGTACTTCTCTAGATTTTTACTCACTGCTCCCAGGGCTGCAAAAGATATTGGTACTACTACCACTTTTTTCATCGACCACTTGCTTAACCTCCCAAGCTAACCTGTCATGTCTATCGACTTTTCTTTCTTCCTTATCGTATAACTTGTTGTCAGCGGGACATGCTATATTTATGATCCAGCATCGCTTGCTTTCTCTCTCAATTAAGACTATGTCTAGTTTCCTGTTCTCTATCTCATGGTCGCACTGAATCATAAAATCCCACATCTTTGCATTATCATTTTCATGCTTTCCAGGTCGATGAGATAAGTACCAGTTATAAGCACTGGAGTCGATGTAGTCGACTAGGGCCCTTCCCACCAAAATTTCAGGTGTTGTGCCTATAGTATACAGGATTCTCGTTGTTGTTGTTGTTGCTGTGTTGTTGTTTTTGTTGTTGTTGTTGTTGTTGTTCTTCTTCTTCTTCTTCTTTTTCTTCTTCTTCTTCTTATTATTATTATTAGACACAAAGAATAACATAAAAACTTTCATTCATAGAATACATGGATCTCTGAAGCCAGTTGTAGTACAGAGACATATGAAGACGAACGAGATAAAGTAATAGAAAAATGGAGGGGCGGCGAGCGTCGCCACTCATTACACACACGTTACATTTTTTATAGAACAAGAACGCATTGTAAATATATAGCTATAAAGAAACAATAAATGAAATAAAGTATGTGAAGAAACATTCGCTTATCTCCTCCATGCACAGGTTAGAAACCACTACTTATATCGGATTAAAGTATGTCACATCTCCGCTCTCCGGCAATTGTTCAGGCTGGAACTTGGTGCACACATTTTTGCTTATTTTGTTTTGTTAATATTTACAGAATGGAACAATTTGCCATCCGCCCACATCTTTCGAATATTCATAAATCAACTGACCATTATATTTAGATATTTTTTACTAAAAGTCTATCGAGATTATATTTATTTTGCATCTCACGTCTGTATTATTCGTTCTACGAGAAAGTAGTTCGTTTCTCGAATGATTGATTCTCAAGTGATCGTAGATGTCATTGTCCTTTTCTTTCAGAGGCTTCTGTCCGGATTTCTCTTTCTTTCTTTCTTTTTATCCGGTGATTTTTCTTTCCACTCAAGTTCCAGTCCATCTCTGTTGTCGTAAAATGATGGATAGTTGTGATCATTGCATTGAGTAGAGTTTAATCTAGTTGGTTTTCGAGACCAATGGAAAAACGAAATCCCCTTCCTGGGGTACGACTGGTGATACTACAGCAGCATATACTCCGGAATTCATTGTTACTGTTGTCTCCCGCTATCTTCTTTCTTTTCCTCCTCTCTGTCAGTGTTGGGTATTACGGAAGATGCCTTACCTCCGCCTCCTAATTATATTGTGGAACTCAATACGAGGCGATTTTTCCCGACATCTCCCGAGCAACACCTGGTATTGCTATAGGAGTAGGAATTTCAGAATGTATCGTAGGGTCTTGTGAGGAGAAGGTCCTTCAATAACCTTTACTGCTACATGTGGTGATACTGTGTCGAAAGCTTTAGATTGATTCAAATTGATCAGCACTCAGTTAAAGTTAAATCGATATACTATCTATTCTACGGTCTATCGCACAAAGCAAAAGAAATGTTGGATAGGTCTACTGAAAAGAACGATCATGTTTGCGCATATTCCATTATATTACCGACGACAAGCACCACCCTATTGGAGTGCAAATTTGCCAAAAGATACACGGTCAGAAATTTGAGGGATGGGAGACTATCGTTGATATAATTTCCAGTAAATAACTGGTTCGTAAAATGAAATGCTGAAAATATCACGAGTCAGCAAATCGTTTAACTTTGAAATGCTACCAACTTTAATACAATGGTCAAAGTCAATAGTTTATGCCATTATTCAGCCTCGAAATTGAAGTAATGCAGAAAAAAATTCCTAGTACTTGAAAGATATACTCATTTTATATCAAGTAATATGAAATACATGCAAAAGCAATGAATTCAACAGTGGGATAAACTCAAACTGAAAGGAAATATATTTAGTAAATCATCACAATTCAGAAAACGATCAATTATATTCAGTTCTAAAACAAACGGTAATAAATTCAATATCCGACGGACGAGGATATGTAAAGAATGTCCTACTATGTACTTAATGCGACCATGCTGTGAAACTAATGTAGCACGAGGTTTAGATGAAATGCCCACCGCATACTGTTATCGTCTAATGATTTATATTAAAATTGGAAGAGAGCATCTTACAGAAGAACAACACATCAAAATTATATGCATTATATCCGACATGCACACAATTACAAGTGAAAAGGATTACGAATTATGGAAGGTAAAAGAAATTGAAAAGCACAAAGGAAACTAATCTAAACATAAAGTGAATATACAGAAATTAATAGCCAAATCATTATGTTCACATACACACAGACAGACAGACAGACAGACACACAGACACACACACACACATACACACATATATATACATACATATGTGTGTGTGTGTGTGTGTGTGTGTGTGTGTAGTGTGTGTGTATGTACTAAATGTGTATCACAGAAATTCAGTCTAAAATTGTAGATCTTAACATTTTACTGCTCATGGAATAGTTTTGAATGTATATGATTCAATATATGTGTGGCTTATTCGGATGTGTGTTTGTATAAATGCACATACACATATGTATAAGCAACAAAGAATGCATACAGCAACTTTATGCATTGTTAATTTCTATACGTTTGATGTGTATTATTGCCACAGGATGCATATGCATGCATAATAGATATAATTGCATCAATCAGTCGCTGCTAATTTGAAACGGCTGTAAGGATCTATTTCAAACTATGATAATTCTTCGACAAATATTTCTTTGTTTCAGTTTATATACCATCTTTTATAATTCATCTGTCATATATACATACTTGTCAAATATTACACTTACGAGCTATACATATTTTATGTGCAGAATAGTTTTTACCATATGTAGAACGTGGGAGTCTAAGAATCTGGATCAGTACGATCATTATGAAAGACATGTTATTTGTATCTTTTCGGAGAGGCCTTTCACATATGGTAGACAGACTGTGGACATTTTATCAGTTTCATCCTCTCTTTTCTTCATAATTGGATTGGAGAGTATGGTTTTAGGGTAGTTATTGCTTAATAGATTGTTAGTGAGCTTGATCATTTCTTCGTGGTGGGTATCACGATCGCTACTTATATTCATTGCTCAATGTTTTAGGCACTGAGCAATCCCTGTCTTTACACTGTATAGATGATGGGAATTAAAGTTGAGGTATCGTCCAGTGATGGTCGGCTTGCGGTATATGGATGTCTTGAATCTATACTTGGTGCATGTTATTAATACGTACAGGAATGCTAGCTGATTGTCTTTTACGTTTTCTATTGTGAACAGTATGGATGGCTTTATTGAGTTCACATGATCTAACAGCATTTGGACATATTCCTGGTGGGGCCAGAGTATGAAGGTGTCATCAGCATATCGCAACCATAGGGTTGGTTTTAGTGGTGTTGATACTAAAGACAAATTCTCAAAGTATTCCATGTATATATTGGCTATTATCAGTGATAATGGTGAACCCATAGCTAAACCCTCTTCTTGTCGATATATATCAGTGTCCATACTGAAGTAGGTAGTTTCTACACAGAACGCCAACATTTCCATCAAGATTCTTATTGGTATACTAGTGCGTTCTTTTAGATGGGTGTCTGTCACTAGTTTTTCTTGAATCACCGATAGTGCTTCATGAGTTGGGACTTTGGTGAACAGGCTTACGACATCTAGACTCACCATCTGGTTGGATTCAATGAGAGCATCCTTGATTAATTCTGTGAAGTGGGTGGAATTCTTCACGTACGATGTTGACTTTCCTGCTAATGGACTTCCACAAGGAAGCAGCTCAATGAATGACATGCTGAACCTCTACAGCTCACTATAGGTCTTAATGGAATACCATCCTTGTGAATCTTAGGATGACCATACATGTGAGATAGTTTACTGTGGTGTTGAGTCAGTTGTCTGTACTTCATTAGTGTAAAGTGACCCTTGTTTTTGATCAAGATATATGACAACTTCCTCTCTGTTTTCAAAGTAGGGTCTTTACTTTGCTGTAGTTACCATCAAAATATGGGTAGAGGAAAATCGGAAAGATGTGACACGGGGGGGGGGTATTGATAAATCGGGTATAGCTGATCATGTATGAAAAATGGAGACCCCCTCCTGTGGGATAAAGTTAAAATATATTGTTTTGGCGACAACTTCGTGTAGCATAGGAAGGTCGTACCTTCATGCGATTTTTGGGTAGCTGCTAATCACACGTGAGATGTCTTCCACAAAAATATGACATAATCTACAATTTTGGTTGCGCCATGAAACTTTGAGGACTTCACTGTATGTATGTACGTGCGTATGAGCAGATTTGTATGTTTTATTTATGTCTTCTCATACATATAGGTTCCGTCTCTATCTATACATGTCTATTATTTTACTCACCAGTTGTATGTATGTACATACATACACACACACACACACACACACACACACCACACACACACATATATATATATATATATATATATATATATATTCATGTTTGTGTGTGTATGTGTAGATCAATAAATCTATCTATCTATCTATCTATCTATCTATCTATCTATCTATCTATCTATCTATCTATCTATCATCTATCTACCTTTCTTTGTACGTGTGGGGATATTCTTGTACAATCTGTTCAACTCCCTAACTATTTACTCATACATCTATTGTTCATAGAACTACCTACCTACTTTCCCGACTAACTTACCTGTCTACTTATCTTCATTTCTCCATAGCTTCATTGAAATACTGTTTTCGTTAACTAGATATCTATGTGCAGGGAGATAATTATCTCAGACGATGGTGTGAGTTATTCTCCATGCTACTACTATAACATATACGAGACAGAACAACATGCAAAGATACACATATGCATTTACCAAATAGACTTGATTTTAGAATGGATAAGTACGTTTTTAAGGAAACTCATGAAGGAGGACTCGTGCATACGTAAAATCAGAAGCCTGGAAGCCAAAGAGCATGCATCAGATAGTCGATGCAAATAAATAAATAACAACGAAACATGGAAAGTGCGAACTTTGTGAATTAAACACATTAGTGACATATTCTCTTATGTTACACGTATCTTTAGGACGGAAAGCCATTACATCACATAATACAGAATTAGAAGCGAAACTAGGTAGCCAAATATGAATTGGTAAAACTACAATTTTATTTGTTTTTTAGTACATTCTGGCAAACACAATCGGGAATATGCTAACAGCTATTGTGTTTCGTCACAGACGAACAGCTTCTCCTTTACGATGAACGCGTGTTCATGATACATTCGATATATTAATAAAGGTACTTCTAGGACAACCGGTGTTTCGACATAAGTATATCTCCTCAGTTAGAAGCTTTCTAACGCGCATTAAGAATCTATCACAATATGTGTACGTTTTCATAGTGACGTATAAGTACGCACGTGGATTCGCGAGCAGAATTATAACACAGTAATTTCCCTTTATATAACGGTATTTTTTCATAGCGTTTTTCAGATGGCCAGATAACCGAAAAGATGATGTTGTAGATTTGCACTTCGGCATCTGAAACTCAGAGTTTTATCCTGACTATTGAGTAAATGTAACATATTATTTTATATATATATATATATATATATATATATATATACAGTTATATACACTTTTTAGATATACATTATATATACATATTTATATATACAACACACACACATATATAAATTAACCCAATAAATATCTGATTCATAATATTTGTTCTCATGATTGTGTGGTGGTGGCGATGATAATTCTCTCTATGAATGCAGACAGACGTAGAAGGAGAGAGAGAGGATGTGGGAGAGTGAAAGCGGCGGGGAAAGATAGTAAACGCTGTCAAACGACGATATAGAGAGAAAGTGAAAGGAAGGGAGGAAAGAGAGAGAGACGGAGGAAGACAAGCAAATAAGAGATGAGAGAATACTTGTCAAAGTGTGCGTTTTTTGCCCTAGTAATCACACCTTTTAAGATATGGATTTCTAATCTAGCCCACTCACATTGTCACCTCATTTTAACTGTCCCTGTAAATTTTGGAGTCAATCCGACAGGATCTAGTGACCTTTATCCCGTTCCAATGCAAAAACCAGACAAGCAAACTTTCCGCATTTCAGATTTATAGATATTGACAAGATTAACAAGCAAGTATAAAATGGTGTTCTAAAACAGATCCACTAGGAATTAAAATGTAAGTTGCAATGTATGTATGTACATCTGTGTGTGTGCGTGTGTGTATACATATATGCACACAGCGTGGCTGTGTGCATAGGTGCAAGCATGAGTGTGTGGTAAGAAGCTCGTTTCTCAACCACATGGTTCCAAGTTCAATCCCACTGGCAAATGTCTTCTACTATAGACTCGAGTCGACCAAGCCTTTGTGAATGAATTTGGTACACGAAATTTAAAGACGTCCGTTGTATGTATATATATATATATGTGTGTGTGGTGTGTGTGTGTGTGTGTGTGTGTGGGTGGATGGTTGGCTGGGTGGTTGTGTTTGAGTGTTTCAAACAAATAAGCCCTGGGGTCGATTTATTCTATTAAAGCTCTTCAAGCCGTTGCTCCAGCATGGCTGCAGTCAAATGACTGAAAGAAGTGAACGAATAAATTAAATATATACAGAACACACAAACACACACACATATATATGTATGAGTGTGTAAATATATATCCGTATGTATATATATGTGTGTGTATATGTGTATGTATATATGTATGTGTGCGTATGTGTGTATGTATATATATATATATATATATATATACACATAAGAATGTGTCTTGTCTCTGTATCTACATACCTTTCTATCAATATATTTATCTACCAATCGTTTTCTTTTGTTTTCTCCTACAAACGTATGTGTGTGTCTATGCATGTGTCTGTGAGCATACGTTGTACGAGCACATATACATTTGTATACACACACACACACATACACACACACACACACACATACACACACACACACATATATATATATACATACAGATAAATAGAAAGAGAGAGAGGGGGGAATAGAGAGAGTGAAAAGAACAGAGAACAGATGTAATTAAAAACACACACAAGCACATAGGCAAACATACATACGTGTACACAGAAAAGAGAGAAAGACAATGAGTGATATCTATATTATCATATACGCACACGTAAACGCACTAATAAAAAACAAACTAAACAACATAAACTTCCTGTCTGTCTTTCTGTCTCTCTTCATATCTTTCTAACTCTAACTTTCTCTGTCTATCACTCTTTCTCTCCTTCTCTCTCTCTCTCTCTCACGGTCGGAAGCAGACGCACATATATATATATATATATACGCACATTACTACAATCATTTTCTTAGGCAGACAAATAGAAAGAGATCGTATGTCAAAAACGGACAATGAAGCGTTGAAGAAAAATAATAAGATATGATGATAAATGAGTAAATAGACGGATGCAGATAGGAGGAAGCCTCGGAAAATATCCAGCATTATACATTTTCTTATTAATTTTACAGTCGATGTTATAGTTATTGCCTTGCTATCACTCAAACAATATGAAAGATATATCATTTCAAGCTGACTAGTTCGTATGAAGAGATAACACACACACACACACACACACACACACACACACACACTCACACACACACACATATATATACATACATATTATACATAATATATATATATATATATGTATAGATATATATATATTGTATAGGTAGATACTGATATCCGTTCGTTTGGTCTACATTATGAGGTTTCAAAAAACATGAACAGAGACAAACAATATGAATCAATGAAGAAGTAATCATATATATACATATGAGTGTGTATGAGTATGTGAGTGTGTGTGTTTGTGTGTGTAAGTGTTTGTGTCTCTATGTAGGGGTATATATCTCTTATTATAAAAGGCAGATTTTATCTGCCTCCCTTTGTCTCTTATAGAAATCTACAATATAGGATTTCTTCAATTACAATTTACCTAGCATTTTTAAGAGTAGAATGCATCGGGTCGTGCCAGGTCCAGTTTTTCAAATTTCAACCCTAATTAAGCAAAATTTAGAGAAAACTCACATTGTGGTGTCTAAGTCAAATGCTTTTCTTAGTGTGGGCTACAGCACACGCACACACACACAAACGGAGCGAACTGTTTCACTGACGCTATCACCCTAATTTCCCCTCCTTTGTCTTTGCAAGTGTGCAACGATTAAAGTGAAAGTCATTCACTTTTTGTAGTGAGTGACTCTTTCACTGTGCATTCCCACTTCCTCTTTACACACATAGACACGCAAATATATAAATAAAATTGTAAGCTAACGTGTGTGTGTGTGTGTGCGCGTGTGTGTGAGTGTGTGTGCGTGTGTGCGTGTGTGTGTGTGTGAGGGTGCATGTGTGTGTGTGTGTGCGTGTGTGTGAGTGTGTGACAGGAAAGTTTTTTAGGACGAATATAAGACCTAAAGTATATCCAAGTAGCAGAAAGATCGCCCAAAAGTGTATATAGATATTTAAATGTATTTATATATTCATCTATACACAGATGTATGTATAATGTGTGTGTATATATTTCCATAGACGTAACCATTCACTCCGCACAAAGTTTTTTAGGACGAAAATAAGATCTAAAGTTATCTCTAAGTGGCACAAAGATCGCCCAAAAGTGTATATAGATATATAAATGTATTTATATATTCATCTATGCACACATGTATGTATAACATGTGTGTATATATTTCCATAGAGGTAACCATTCACTCCATACAATGTTTTTTAGGACGAAAATAAGAACTAAAGTTATCTCTAAGAAACAGGAAGATCGCCCAAAAGTGTATATAGATATTTAAATGTATTTATATATTCATCTATACACACATGTATGTATAATGTGCGTGTATATATTTCCATAGAGGTAACCATTCAATCCATACAAAGTTTTTTAGGACGAAAATATTTATATATAAAAGAAAGGTTGTGTGTCTGTCTACTCCGATTTAGATTCCTAACTACTCCCACAATTTGCGATGCAGTTTAACCAAAACCGGGTATCTTATAGTCGTGATTCATATCGAGCCCTTCTGGGTATTAGCGCGCGTCTACGATGAGTCTACGGTTTTACAAATAATTTACCATCATTTTTTTCCATTTTAATGCATATTTTTTTTAATAAAGGGAAGTAACTCTCAAACTTCACACCAATATGCGTGCTCATATGCGACGTAATATCACATCAGCAACATTTCCTCACACCCTCCTTGCACTTGGCGAAGGCAAAATACCAGGGGATGAAAATGGTAATATTGCCATCGATTCCATTTGTACCATTGTTAAGACTCCTTCTGATCTCAGAGATGCAGTGTTCCCAGAACTACAAGCTAATTATCAGAATATGGATTGGATTGGCAAAAAGGCTATACTGGCCCCGAGGAATAAAACTGTTCACCATATTAATGACGAAATGCTAAAACTCATTCCTGGGGAAGTCTATGTATATCAGTCTATCGATACAACTCCTGACCCAGAGGACGTCATCAACTATCCAATAGAGGTACTCAGTTCCTTTGAGCACCCCGGAATACCACCACACTTTCTCAAACTTAAAGTTGGTGCCCCTATAATGCTCATCAGAAATTTGGTTCCCCCAAAACAATGCAATGGCACACGTTTGATCGTTAAGTCCTTATCTCCCACCGTAAACTTATATCAATATTTGCCTGAATAATCATCATAATTCAGTGCAATCATTAACAGTACTTTCAAGCAATTCAGCCCCGAGCAACGCCGGGCATTTCTGCTAGTGTATATATATATATATATATATATATATATATAATATATATATATATATATATATATGTACACTAGATACACACACACACACACACACACACACACACACACACATATATATATATATATATATATACATATATATGTAGATATAGAAAGATAGATAGATAGACGGATAGATAGATGGATAGAAGGAATGTATACTTACAGACATGTACACGCACGTGAGTGAGTAGGCGCGCACGTACACACAAAAATACAAACACACACGTGGATTCATACACTTGTATGTGTATGTGTGTAGGCGGGGTACTCGTTCAGGTCATTTTCCGACATTTGCGAATCATTCTTTTCAAAAATATCAAATGTATGTATGTATGTAGGTAGGTA
Source organism: Octopus sinensis (assembly GCF_006345805.1). Classification (NCBI taxonomy): domain Eukaryota; kingdom Metazoa; phylum Mollusca; class Cephalopoda; order Octopoda; family Octopodidae; genus Octopus; species Octopus sinensis. The sequence goes on along the minus strand of NC_043014.1, from coordinate 19,962,394 downwards.
GGTAGGTAGGTATGTATGTATGTATGTATGTAGGTAGTTATGTGTATATGTACGTATGTATGTATGTATGTAGGTATGTATATATGTAGGTATGTATGTATGTATGTACGTATGTATGTATGTATGTATGTATGTAAGTATGTATGTAGGTAGGTATTATGTATGTATGTATGTAGGTATGTATATATGTAGGTATGTATGTATGTATGTACGTATGTATGTATGTATGTATGTATGTAAGTATGTATGTAGGTAGGTATTATGTATGTATGTATGTAGGTATGTATATATGTATGTATGTATGTATCTATGTATGTATGTATCTATGTATGTATGTAGGTAAGTATGCATGTATGTATGTTACCATGTATTTATGACCGCTTCTGTTCGTACTTCTTTGATGTCTCCCTTGAGGAAAGAGTTGGGTTCTAAAAAAGCAACTCTCTATTGTTGAATAACAGACGAAAAATTTCAACTTCTGAACTTGAGAAATGTCTTGTATACTTTTAATTTTCCGCTCACTAATTCTATTTGGAATGTATGTTTAGGTGGTTGATTTCATTTTCTGCAAGCGTTATCATTACCAGAATTTCTCCATGACATTTACTTACAAAACGAAATGTTTTATTTATTATTAATATAAATGTGAACTATAATATGTCTATAAAAGCTGAAGGAGGCAAAGAGAGGCTGGTTAGTGAAACTGTAAAAACAGGGGAAATAGTACTTCTACCCACGTACCTTGGTAGAAAGAATTCTAAGCTAAGGGTAGAAGGAGTCCCAGCCGGTATTGAAATGGTTTGGGTTGCGGCAGCCGCCCTCGTTGGTAGTGAGGAGGAGTGGCTGTCCTGTAAGCCACAGAGACGGTGGAAGGAGGATATAGAGGAAAAACTTTGGAAATCAACATACAAGCGGGGGCGAAGCAACTGGAAAATTTGGCGGAGACGGTGACGTTAGGAGAAATAGTACTGAGTGTATGGGATGAGGGAAGAGTTCCTTGATGCTTTAAATGTGGCCAAAAAGGCCACATTAGGGCTCACTGCCCTCTACACAGGAAAACGACAGAAGAAGCGGTGCTGGAGACCGAGGAAAAAAAGGAAGAAGTAGAGATAGATGGCAGGAGCAAAGAGGATGAATGGACAGTGACAGAGAAAAAAAGGAGAAAGAGAAAGAAGAGGAAGAACAGTGTCATATGGGACCCCAGACCAACTCCGTCCCATCCAACTCAGACCCACCCTCCCCATAAAACACCAAACCCACCCAACCCCTCTCGCCACAGGAAAAAAGGAAAGAACAGACACCACAAAATTTACAAGACCCCTTCCTCGGTGTAAAAGGTTACGTGTACATGGAGGAGAGAGTGTTGTCACTCAGCGATGGAGAAAACGGTAATCGAATGACTAGATCAAAGACTAAAGAGGACTTAAGACTGAGAGGTGGCGAGTGCTGTTACTCAGTGTGGGGTGAGTAACACACTTTTCATATTCTCATTTCTCAGTTATCATTCATCATTATTTTAATATTTTGATTTTAATGTTTTTCACGTTCATTTTCATGTGTCATTCATAGCATCATATTTTTATTTTAATTGTTATGTGTCCCCACATGTGTTGTAGTATCCCCCTCTATGTAATGCCTTTATGGCTATTTAAAAGAAACAAAGAAGCTTGGTTCCCAACCACATCATTCCGGGTTCAGTCCCACTGCGTGGTACTTTGCACAAATTTGTCTTAGTATAGCTTCGGCCAACCAAATCCTTGTGAGTGAATTCGGTGGACGGAACCTGAAAGAAGACTTTCGTATATATGCATAAATATGTGTGTTTGTGTGTTTGTGTGTGTCTTTGTGTATGTGTTGTCCCCAACTACCACCGCTTCACAACCGGTGCTTGACTTTTCGTACATGGTTCTTCGTCGGAGAGAAGAAATGTCCAGTGAGTACCGAAAAGAGAAAGGAGCAGATAGTCCGGGGGAAGGCACGTACTTATATATATGTAGAAACATATACGCCTACACACACGTACCATTGAACATATCCGAATTGTTTCGCAGTGAGGATGAAAACAAGAGGTAGTTGCACCCTCTAGAAGTGGGAGGAGAGGTGCTGGCGCTAATAGTTTTTTCCCCTTTCGATCGTAACTACGTTGGGCATGTTATGTAATTATTAATGTGGTAGGGCAAAAATCATTTGATAAGTGTCTGCGTTTTGGCATTGGCACCGTAAAATATATCAGATTTTCAACAGATAATATTTACAAGAAATTGACGATCTTTACCCAGGGGATGTTGTTATCTAACATTTATGCGTATGTATGCATGCATGTATGTGTGTAATTATGTATTTGTGTGTGTGTGTGTGTGTGTGTGTGTGTGTGTGTGTGTGTGTGTGTTGTGTGTGTGTGCGTGCGCGTGCGTGTTAGTAAATTCTTTGAAAATGTCCTGAGAGAATGTGTGTTATTCTAAAAATCAACGTTTCACCACTGGAAATTTGGCAGCAAAAATATAATTTATATTCTTTATGTTCCTGCTTGTAGACTTAATTTGATGAAACTTGTTAACTTACCACATTTTAGTCTGCCTGAAGATTCCAATTTTCCAGAACGAATTATGTACATACTTAGTAACATATTCATGTTTGTCTATACATTCGGCTGCCTCTGAAAATTTACAATTTAGTTCGTGTAGTGATATAATGCAAAGAAAGTTACGCATAAATCTTGGAAATGTTCATGTTAACTGGGTAGCTGACATGAGCATGAGATATATTTTAGTCCCAAACTAGCTTTGTGCTATTTCCCTACTCAATGCTTCAAATTTAAGTAGACCTTTAATGAAAGATATTCAAGCTATGACCATTCTGCCAGTTTCAAGCATTTGACTACAGATATCAACATGTTGCTATTTAAAACATTGGTGAGTAATTTAGGAGTTCGAACGACAACACAGAAAATTCCTGGTTGTTTGATTGTGATTGCATATGGCGCACTTTTTAAAAACTGAATTGAGAAGCAAAATTGCCCACTTTTTTTTACTTGAATTGAGAAGCAAAATTGTTTTTAAAAAGAGTCGTGTGAGTACTAAATTCCTGATATTTTCCTCTCACCTAACTGTCTCATGTAGAATATTTTCCTAGTGCATAGTCAATATTTTCAGAATTTCCGTATTTTGGGTATTTCGTAGCTTTTTTCTTGCGTTTGCTTTGCAAAGCATAATATTGGAAATGTGACATGATTTAACGATCATAATTCTGAAAGAATTTACGCTTTTAATCGATACAGGTTCAATTCCCACACTTGATACTGGTCAGTCATTAGACTACGGCCATGCTGGGGCATCGCATTGAAGAATCTTTAGTCGAATGAATCGATCCTAGTGCTCATTTTGCTTTTTAAACCAGGGATTTATTTCTTCGATCGCTTTTATCGAGCCAGGGACATAAACACATCAACATCGGTTGTCAAGCAGTGGTGGAAGACAAGCACAGACACAAAGCCACACACACACGCACACATATACGGGTTTCTTTCAGTTTCTGTCTACCAAATGCAATCACAAGGCTTTGGTCGGTCTGAAGCTGTAGTGGAAGATATTTGCCGAAGGTGCCACACAGTGGATCTGAACTCGGAGCTATATGGCTGGAAAGCAAATTGTTACCACACAGTCCTTGCCAAGATGTTCTTGTGTCTTAGAAATCATCTTTAGGAAGTGATTTATTTCAAGAATTATCTTTCATTTAAAAGGGAGATAATTTTCTCCCTTTTTTTCAAGTTTAAGTCCATACATTTATAGTTGCTAGTGTGATTTATCTGGGTTGACAGTGATATTATAGGACAAATGAAGGGCGTTTTGACAAATCGTAACCGTTTTTGCTTTTTATTCAGAAGGAGGGCCTGTCAATACCACTATTTCTATGGAAATTTCCACTTATGTCAAAATTCTGTGGACTTTAAAATAATTCGTGTGCGTTTCAGAAATATGATATCGTGAAGATTCCATTTGTTGTTGCTGGTAATGCTGCTAGAAATGTCTGTTAGATACAGCTTTGTTATAATAGGAAATCTAATGCCATATCTTTCTAAATTCCCGTGTAAAACTGTTTCACCACACTATTTATATTCACAACTGTCTGGTGCGATAGGTTATAAATGCCTAGCTATTTGTAGCATTTCTCATATGTAGCAGGAGAGAGAGAGAGGGGGTGGGAGAGAAAGAGAGAGAGAGAGCATAGATGGAAATTTTTTTCATCTGAAAGATACTTTTCCCCTCTTCAAATATCAACTAGAAAGATTTTTTAAGATGAAATTCTACTAAATTTTACTAAATCCAAGTGCTTCTCGGCATCAGAAATATTTCATACGTAGTAAAGAAAATATTTCTTATATTGCAGCCTAGCATAATGTTTATATAGAGAAATTATGGTAAATGAAATGCAAAACAAAGAGAGGGAGAGAGAAAGAGAGAGAGAGAGAGAGAGAGAGAGTGTGTGTGTATGTGTGTGTGTGTGTGTCTCAGTGCATATTCAGTTGAAGGATTTATAGAATCAGAATAGCCCCACATACCCGTCTTTTCATTTGCATACTTACGTAACAGCATATAGTTTGATAGCCAATGTCGTTGAAGGAATGAATTGATGACTTGTGTAAAGATTTTGCATAATATTTAAGCAAGAAATGAGATTGTAAATTCCTACTAAGTGTATGATTACATTCCATATTACAGCATTTGTCTTGACTATGGAAAGTCAGTATGAGAAGTAAATACGAACCTCCAAAGTTCTTTTGAAATGAATGGGTCTGTGCAAAATATCAACATATGCATTTTACCAATTTGTAGACATTTCGATCAGCGTGTTTCTCAAACTGTTCTCTCAGGCCCTACAATAACTTTTCATAAAGAAGTATACCCCACCTGTGGTTGAGAAAAATCATTTTATTTTTAATATTATATCACATTTATTTAATACAAAAGAATCTATCAATAACTCTCTCATTAAGTACTCAGTACAAACAAGAGAGTACATTATTGATTAAGAAAAAATGTGCATCGCTTTAATGAGAACCTTGTGTCTGGCGACTATGGATTCGAGGAGACCATTTTGCTAGCTTCAGAGCTAAATGAACACATTTTGTAATGTCAAGTTTGCTCCTCTTGGCTAGAAGCAAATTGTCAACAGCACTAAAGCCACACTCAACCAAATAAGACGAGGGAAAATGAATCAAAAGTTCCTTTGCTGAAATTGCATTGTTAAGGCATTTCCTTTCATTTCATCACAAAGCCACATCCTATTCACTGATTCTATTGTATTAAATAATTGATCCCATGTCCCATCACATCGTTCCTAGGCCCCAGCAGTGGGTCGTATGCCCCATGTTGGGAATCACTGATTTAGACTATTGTTGGTTGTAGTTTAAGAGGCGAAGGAATTTCAGGGCTGTACAATGCAATACAGTAATATGTGCAGTTCGAAAAATGGTGTAGCAGTTGTGGTGCTAAGTTACCATTGTTGAGTTTGTAGGGATGGATGATGTTCTGAAAGCCTTTCCTATCCTATATTTTGCCTGAACTACTTCATCGCAGCTGTGAGTGAATTGACTACCCGAAGGACTTGAATCTATTGTCTTTAATGTGTGAAATGTGGAGGGAAACGCCTGGGATAATGGTTTCAATTTACCCAAGGAGTTATGCTGTTAGCAACAGCATAATGCCTCTAGAATTTCGGCATGTCATCTGACTTACAATCTCATAGTGTTGAAGATTTTGGGTGTTATGTAGAGTCTGGATGAGTTATGGGTAGTTTCGATAAGGCTTTGGTCGGACGACCCGATAGTTGTTGAACACGTGATGGTCTCGTAGAAATCGCATTAGGATGAGAGGAGTGCGTCAAGAGAGCTTCGAATGTCAGTATATCAGTCGTGGATGTATTTAGGGATGAAACTAGTTGATGTAAAGGGTTTAGCTTTGAAACTTTCCAGATATCCGTCCCGGTGGCTTTAGAATGGGACGTCTCTATATGTTGTTAGGATAAAATCACCTTGGATGCTGACTTCGGTGATGGTTGAAATATATTAGCTATAGTACATGCAAGAAGAGGAGACATAGCTTGAAGAATAGCTGATGGTTTGAACAATTCAGGGAGTGGGAGATGGGACAGTTGTATTTCAAGAAGTGACAGAGAGATATTTTACGAGAGTAAGTCAAGTGAGCTAAGGAGAGCAACTGAAAGTTTTTAGTGTTAAAAGCCTGGTCAAAGAAGTGACTGATGGTCTACTTGGAATTCACCTGTGTGTAGACATTATTTGGGAGTTACGTTTCCATACATGGTGCAGTATGGATAAGAGTGGTTTCGAGCTAGGATCTTACACAGTCGGGTTATATTGTATCTAGAACATTCTCTATGTCTATTTTTTTACATTCCTTCGTAAGTACTCGTGGTCAAATGGGCTTGCCTTTAATTCTTTCGGAGTTGATGAAAAAGTAAAAGCCATGCACTGGGGTCAATGTAATCGCCTATCACCCTCCAACAGCATCTTGTCTCTGCCGTAGAAAGGATCATCATCATCATCATCATCATCATCATCTTCATCATCATCATCATCATCATCATCATCATCATCATCATCATCATCATCATCATCATTATTGTTATTATTATTATTGAAGACGTAACACAGTATCCAATATCGAGATGTTGTTGATTGAAGCGTTTGTATCTACCGGGGGTTTGTACTGTTTGTCAAGTCACAACAAAGACATCAGGCAGACAGTACTTTACGCAATATTCATGCAGTTCCAAGTATAGCCAATTTTCACAATACACCTAGATTGTAGGGTATTTCTAAAGTTTCCAGATGTTTCTTCAGATTGGGTAGTATTGAACCCAATGCTCCGATGACAATAGCGACATCCTTTATGTTTGATTCTCGCAGCTGCCACATCTTGGAGATCTCAATTTTTCAGGTCTCCGTAATTATCAATCTTTTCTCTTTCTCTCGTAATAATAATAATAGTAATAATAATAATAATAATAATAATAATAATAATAATAATAATAATAATAATAATATAATAATAATAATAATAATAATAATAATAATAATAATAATAACAAATGCCCTGTTGCAGTACTAGGCAATGGCTTTATGGATTCTGGTCTTAACTGATTGGAAGTATTATCATGTACACTGTTTTGTCTTAGTATAAAAGATGGACTACAGCACATATTCTGCTCAATACTGCAGATTTGCTTGTCAGTTGTTTGACCTTAGCCAGTTGAGTATGTCCCTTAGTGGCTGACAATATGTAGATCTTTGATCACGAGCAGAAGTATTTGGGGAGCCTCTGGGGTTTGGATAATTCACCTTTGGAAACATGGGTGTTTTGTTTAACAGCCTTAAACAACCCTTATTCAGGGAAATTTTGAGCGCGACGGTCTACATGATCTGAAGAAAATTCAAACTGGGCCACACCTGCAAGTTCATGCGCTGTTAATCTTGATATGAGATCACTATGTCGCGTACATATGTTTGTGATGCATGTGCTGATGTACCCTTATCAGACGAGTAGTCATGATCGGTATACTGGGATTCGTATATTTTCCCCAGTGTCACTATTAATAATAATAATAATGATAATAATAATAATAATAATAATAATAATAATAATAATAATAATAATAATAATAAATACCCTGATGCAGTACCAGGCAGCGGCTCTCATGGCTTCTGATCTTAACTGACTGGAAGTGTTATCATGTACATTGTTTTGTCTTGGTATAAAAGATGGGCTACAGCAAATATTCTGCTCAATACCACAGATTTGCTTGTCAGTTGTTTGACCGTAACCAGTTGAGCATGTCCCTTAGTGGCTGATGATATATGCATCTCTGATCATGAGCAGAAGTAGTGGGGGAGCATCATAGCAATGTGTTGAGAGGGATTCTTTGGGGTTTGAATGATTCACCTCTGGAAACATGGGTGTTTCATTCAACATCCTTAAACAACCCTTAATCAGAGACATTTTGAGTGGGATGGGTTACCCAACCAGAAGAAAATTCTAACTGGACCCCACCCGCAAGGTCATGCGCTGTTTATCTTGTTATGAGATCACCATGTCGTGCACATATGGTTGTGATGCATGTCCCTGGTGTACCCTTATCAGACGGGTAGTCATGATGGGTATACTGGGCTTCGTCTATTTTACCCCAGTGTCACTTTGATGGCATGCACTGCTCTCTCACTCAATAATAATAATAATAATAATAATAATAATAATAATAATAATAATGATGATGATGTTGATGGTGATGATGATGATGATAATGACGATGATGATAATAATAATTCGTTCGTTTATTGGCCACAAGGGCTGACAAAAATCAATTAAAACATAAAGGGACAAAACACAGGACGATAGTTACAAAGGGTTTTGTCCGTTTGAAAAAGTCCCTGTACAAAAGCAGGATAACAACGAAATATAAATAACAATTAAAAACTCCCAATAGGCGGAGGCGCTTCGGAAGGTTACTCGTGGAAAAAACCATAAAAGCCACGGGAGCCTAGTCAAAAGGGGGTTAGAGAGCTCCTTTCTCCTTTTATATTTCCTTTTAATTCTCACAGGTGTATTCTCAGAATTGGTCTGTTCATACTGGCCATTCTTGCGACATTCACCCACCTATCAATAAACTTGCTACCAGACATCACTTCCTTCTCTACTCCCATCTTCCTTTTCAAGTGAAACTCGAAAAAGTTGATGAGGCCTTGGCCAAAGAGGAAAGTGTCTGACCTTAGCCCTTTCAAACGAGTCCACCATATCACCTCTTTCGCTACAGCCAATAGACAAAGGAAAACTGCTTTGCCCTCACACTTAAAGGAGGTTGGCGGGGCACAATAATAATAATAATAATAATAATAATAATAATAATAATAATAATAATAATAATAATAATAATAATAATAATAATAACGTCCAAGAAGGCAAGCGAAAAACTAGATTGAGACAACCCTCTTAAGTACGAAATAGACTGGCTATGGAAAATGAAGTTGGCGAAGATAGTGGCAAGTATTGTTGGATCCTTGGAGACAGTATCAGAAGGTATCAAGAGGAATATAAATGAAATCGGAATAGAGTACCCAGTAGAAATATTACAAAAAGTTTACCTCCTTGGCGTGTCCAGAATAATCAAGAAAATATTAGATAGTTGAAAAGAACAGATAGCACGGTCCCGCAGGCTGTAGGCAGCAAGCTCGCTAAGCATGCAAGACTCCAGGAGTTCTATTATTATTATTATTATCATTATTATTATTATTATTATTATTATTATTATTATTATTATTATTATTATTATTATTAGTATTATCATTGAGTGAGAGAGCAGTTCATGCCATCAAAGTGACACTGGGGTAAAATATACGAAGCCCAATATACCCATCATGACTACCTGTCTGATAAAGGTACACCAGGCACATGCATTACAACCATATGTGCACGACATGGTGATCTCATATCAAGATAAACAGCACATGCCCTTGCAGGTGGGGCCCAGTTAGAATTTTCTTCAGGTTGAGTAGCGATCCCGCTCAAACGGTCCCTGAATAAGGGTTGTTTAAGGATGTTGAAAGAACCACCCATGTTTCCAGAGGTGAACTATTCAAACCCCAAAGAATCCCTCTCAACACATTGCTATGATGCTCCCCCACTACTTCTGCTCGTGATCAGAGATGGACATATCGTCAGCCACTAAGGGACATGCTCAACTGGTTAAGGTCAGACAACTGACAAGCAAATCTGTGGTACTGAGCAGAATATTTGCTGTAGCCCATCTTTTATACCAAGACAAAACAATGTACATGATAACACTTCTAATCAGTTAAGATCAGAAGCCATGAGAGCCACTGCCTGGTACTGTATCAGGGCATTTATTATTATTATTATTATTATTATTATTATTATTATTATATTATTATTATTATTATTATTATTATTATTATTATTATTATTATTATTCAGTAGTTTTATCTTTATAGCGTGCTTTCACTTCACTACCGAGCACAGCTCTGTGTGCCTTGGGTGTGTGCTGTGATTTGTTGTGAGGCTCTGATGGTTATTGTATGGAAAGTGTTCTGCGTAGGATGTGTGCAGTGCCTAGTAGTGCAATTTTCTGTATGTTATATGTGTTTGTAAGTCCTGGTGTTTTTGTTATGTATTTGTCTGAATATTTTTTTATCATGCCTAATGCACCTACTATGATAGGAATTGTTTCTGTTTTCAGATTCCACATTCTAGTTACCTCTATTTCCAGGTCTTTGTATTTTGAGAGTTTCTCCATTTCTTTTAGAAAAAACGTTGTCATCTGCCGGTATTGATACATCAATTAGAAAGCATTTTTTTCTTCATGATCTCTGACAACTATATCTGGTCTGTTGGCCTTAATTTCTCTATCTGTGTGTATCGGCATATCCCAGAGTATGGTTGCTTTCTCGTTTTCTGTGACCTTTTCTGGTGTGTGCCTATACCATCTTTTTTCTGTTGTTATTCCATAATGTTGGCATAGCTTCCAATGTATGTAGGTTCCAACTCTGTCATGTCTGTGAATATATTCCTTCTTAGCCAGACTGGGCAGCTAGAGATAATATGATTTATTGTTTCTTGTCCATCTCCACATATTCTGCAGTTACTTGTAATATTTCTTTTCATTACATGTTTTTGGTAATTTCTGGTGGGGAGGCTTTGGTCTTGTGCTGCAATTAAAAATCCCTCTGTTTCTGCTTTAAGTCCTGAGCTTCTCAACCATTGCTGGGATTTTTCTTTGTCTATTTCTTTTGCGTTTAGTTTAGTGCAGTATTTACCATGAAGGGGCTTTTCTTGCCATCGTTTTATCATGGTTCGTTGCTGTTCTATTTTTAGTTTGGATTTCATTTGTTTTATAGCTTTTGTTGTTTCTTCATCTTCTTCTTCTTCTTCATGTTTATTAGGTGGTATGATTTCTTGTTTGTATTTGTCAGCTTCCTTAAATACTGAGAACAGTTTTTTGTTTTGCTCGTGTTTTGCCGCTATCTGGATCAGTTTTCCTTCCTTCTGAAGTAGATATTTTTGCAGTCCTATGGTGGTTATTTTATAGTAGTTTTCCAGCTGTATAACGCCTCTACCACCTTCTATACGTTGTATATATAGTCTTTCTATGTCAGATTTTGGGTGATGCATCCTAGATCCTGTCATTATTTTTCTTGTTTTCCTATCTATTTTGGTCAGTTCATTTCGTGTCCAGTTAAGGATATTGTAGCTGTAACTTATAACTGGGACAGCTAAAGTGTTGATACCTATTATCTTGTTTTTAGCATTGAGCTCTGTTTTTAGTATTGATCTAACTCGTCTATAACATTCTTTTTTTATTTTCTCTTTCATTTGTGTGTGTTGTGTCTTATCTAGTTCATGGATTCCTAAGTATTTGTAAGTTTGGCTTTGGTCTAATTCTTTTATTTCATTGGTTTTATCTAGTGTGATGTTGTTACTCTTAACTAGTTTTCCTCTTTTCAGGGTTACTTTGGCGCATTTTTCTAATCCAAATTTCATATCTATTTCTTTGGTAAATCCATGAACTGTCTTTAATAGTGTTTCCAGCTGTTTGTCATTTGCAGCGATATCCTTTGTGCTTTGGCAAGGATATCTTGCTTCAGCTTTTCTTTTATTTCTGGCAAATCTTTCTCTGTGATGTTATATTTGCGGAGTATTTTTGTTCTCTTTTTGTTGCTCAGTAGCGTTGATTGTTTGCTGATTTCATTAAGAATCGACAGGTCTTTTCTAATTTTTTTTATTTTGCTTTGGATGTTCTTTATCCACAGGGTTTGTTTGGGTGGTGGTACTCCTGTTTGGGCGGGTTTGGGTGAGTATCCAGCTTC
>NC_043014.1:19945501-19948001 GCF_006345805.1 Octopus sinensis | reverse complement strand
GGAGAAGCGTGGCTGAAAGAGCTCAATCGTGGAGGGGTACCTTGTGCACAGTACAAAGAGAGAGTACTGAGAAACCTATGACGTAACCAGAGAAGGGGTACAGAAAGGCTAGAAATGGGTGACTGAGAAGCGGGTACTGAAACTGTAAATATAAAATGTAGAATGTACTGAATAACCCAGAACATGTACAGCTATTCAAGTAAGCGAGAAGGGAATTAAAAATTTGTTCAATAGATTGAGAGAAGGAGTAAGAATAGAACTGTTAAATTATAAAGTACTAACAGAGAATGACTCTCCCCAGACACAACAGAAAATATAAAGTTATTTTGGCAAGAGTTGAGAACGGATTTATCGAAAATATCAGGTGAACAATAGTAAAGGTCGATGGACGAAATGAGTAAGAGTAAGATGAAAAAGATAGGATTCTTTGAGGGGGATTCGAGACCGAAATATTTGGCAATAGGAGAATTAGGTAAAAGTAACTATCTATGATGAGATGAAATGTGAGTATGAGATTGATTGGAAACAAGTGGCCCAGTGATAGAGACTGATGGCTAGCAGTGAATCTGGTGGAAATTAGAGAGTACTGGGTTGGGACTGTGAGAGTTCTGATGCAGTTCCTTATCCAGAGGCCTCCTTATGAGCGAGGAAATTTATAGTGATGAAGATGATGCAGTGGGACTATGTTTAATGGAAAGCCATTAGTGTTAATGGCAAAAGAAAAAGGCGGTTCAGCAATAGAAAAGATAATCAGATCTCAATGTTGCAACAAATATAGAACGGACAGGAACACACACACACACGCACGCACGCACACACACATACACACACAGACACACACACACACACACACACACGCACACACACGAGCACACATAGATCGTTAAATAGATATGGCCTGTGAAGTGATGTCAAATCGCTAGCTAATGATAACTCAAAACTACCACCATAGATTATGCTGGCCTACACACAATTGCACATTATATACTTGCTGCTCACAATAAGATTATCCCCCCACCAGTTGATTATCACCGCAGCGTGTTATCACCCAACTATATTTACAGCACACAGCTATGTTGCACTTATAGGCCAGTACGTCACCTGACACCGCCAAACGACTCCCTTCAAATGTTATTTCAAACAAAACACCGTCTACTAACGCCAACATCCTGCCTGCCCAACGACGCGGAACATATATAGAAGGAATTGGTCACCTTAAGGAGCTAAAGTTGTTATGTGACATAAACTGACCAATATAGACTATGTAAATATTATCAGAAAAAAGCCTTCCCTGAATTATATTTTTTAAAAACCCCGTCGCCCTATATATATATATATATATATATATATACATATATATATAATATATATATATATATATATATATAGTTACGGAGACGTAAACGCCCCAGCAATGTTACAAGGACAAACACAGACACAGACACACACACACACACACAGACACAGACACACACACACACACACACACACGCACACACACATCATCTACTTGTTACTAGTTTCAGTCATTAGACTGCAGCCATACTGTGGCACTGCCTTGAATTTGTAGTCGAAAGTATCAAACCCATTAATTTGTTTTCTAAGCCTGGTAGTTATTCTATTGGTCTGATTTACTGAACCGCTAAGTTACGAGGACGCACACATACAACACTGTTCGTGAAATGATGATGCGGGGGGGGGGGCACACACAGACAGGCAGACAAACCCCGGCACACCCACATATATAAACATGTATACAATGGGCTTCTTTTACATAGACGAATGCATATATTCATCCAGCTAACAACCTATCTATCTAAATCATTAGCGACGCAATATTTTTTGTTATTATATTTTAAAACTACACGTTGGAATTCAACGAAATTTTCCACAGAATGATGGCAACGGTTATATATGTGTAGTGTGTAAAGAATCTGAGGTTCCGTAAAGCAACACAGAAATGACGGCCATTTACCAAATTTATGTAAACTTTCACTGGTTCAAATTATTAGAGAGGTGTAATTAAAACTCATCGAAAGATGAATATAGCTATTTAATTGTTTGATGTACATACTGAAATAAAAACAGAATCATAAACATGAAACAAAGAGAAATATATATACATAAACAGCGTTCAAAAATGATAGGTGAGTTGGTTAGTAAGGGATAGATGAGCCATAGTTAGAAATAGATTAGAGAACGCCGCTAGACCATGGAACATGCTAATTCCTGGATCTCCTCTGATGTTATACCACGAGATACATCCACTATTGCCAGCCACTGTTCATTTTTGCTCCTAAACTGGCAGCCATTCTCGTAAACTCGTCGTTTTAGAATACTCCGTAAGTTTTCTTCTGGGTTCAGATCGGGGGAACAGGAAGCCCACTTTATCTTCCTAGGTCCACAAAAGACTAATTGTTGCAGATACTTTGTAGTTTTCTGCGATGAGTGCGTGGGCGCAGTATCTTGCATGAATATTATGGTTGTCTTGATCCTTTGG
>NC_043014.1:19938001-19940501 GCF_006345805.1 Octopus sinensis | reverse complement strand
CACGAGCAAATTTAAACAACCATTTATTGAAATATGGATAAAAAAAGGATTAATAAGTATATAATGTTTACCTTATATCACTGTGCCTCTCTGAAATTAGCGGTTCGACAAAGAACAAATCGATCAATTAAACACCACTGAAATAATCAGAGACGGCTGTGTGTACCACTGAAACTTTTGATGCAGTGCTCCAGTATGGCAGCATCCTAATGACTGAAATTATTAAGGTGATGTATATCATATTCTTTTATTCTTTTATTTATTTCAGTCATCTTCACTGCGGCCATGCTGGAGCACCGCCTTTAGTCGAACTGATCGAGCCTTGGACTTATTCTTTGTAAGCCTAGTACTTACTCTATCGGCCACATTTGCCGAATCGCTACCAACATCAGTTGTCAAGCGATGGTTGGAGGACAAACACAGACACACAAACACAACACACATGCACACACACACACACACACACACACACACACACACACACACACACACACACACACACACACATATATATATATATATATACACACACACATATATATATATATGACGGGCTTCTTTCAGTTTCAGTCTACCAAATCCACTACAAGTCTTTGGTCGGAAATGTTTTTAATTTTTATTTTATGCCCTTTTTATGTAGTGTTCCTTTTATTTGCTATCATTTTCATTCATAATATGAAAACTTTATCGAATCTATTAAAATAATTCTCACTTTTTTCGCGTAGGTTGCTAATCATTAGTATATACAACTATATTACTATATACATACTTGCTACCGGTTCAAATATGCTTCAGTTGTATTCGAGGTGTATACATACATACATACATACATACATACATACATACATACATACATATGCATACATATATATCTGTAAATATAATATGTGACAATTATTCGGTAGCCATGATAAAACTCCGAGTTTTTCCCTTTGTTTAACGGTCATTTCTATAGCATCTTTTTCGATGGCACGATAACTGAAGAGATGCCAGCGTGGGTTTCCGCACCGACATCCGAAACTCGGATTTTTATCATGGTCACATATTATATTTAAAGACAAATTCCTCTATTTACATAATGTTGAGGTTTCTTTCATTCTTTTGTTGTCTTGCCATTTCTATCAACATTTATATGTGTGTGTGTGTGTGTTGTGTGTGTGTATGTGTGTACAGAGAGAGTGAGAGATAGATAGATGGATAGATTTGTAAAATATGTTACTCTGATTCATAATTTTAAGCAATTTTTAAGTACATGCAAATTTATTCCTCTATGATATAATTTATTGGACTGTAACTCTGTGTTATTAATTGGGCGCTGAAATCGTGCAGATATATTTTATGACGCTCATACATCAATTTAATGTTTGAAAATATACGTAGATTTGTCTGTGAGTGTTTATGTGTGCGTGTGTGAAAGTGTATGCCATTAACCTTAGCAGAAAGAGCAAGACAAACATGACAAAATTTAATTAAATCTGGTGAAGTTTTAACATCGTAACAGTAAGCGATAGAAGTTGCTACAGATGTTGTTTCATGCTAAACAAGCAAGCGATATTTTGAGCAGATCTATAATCAAACACATTCCTAAAATGCCCGATCCGTCTGGTTTCTATGTAGCTCTAGATCACACTATTCGGCTTGTCCATGGCCGTAGTGTGGATCACTGAATAATCAATGTAATTGATACGCTAATCATACTATCTTTATAGATTCACTTCCCCTCATTTTTTACTTCGCCCTCTTCCTTCTTTCCTTTCAAGCAACTTTTCTTCCGTTTAGATTTAATTCTTTCATCCTTTATACATTAATCCACCAAACTTCTCGTTGCTTTCTTCTTTGCTTCATTTATATAGCTTTTCTATTACTACCTCTTGGTTCCTTAATTCTTTCGTCTCCATAATCGTGCCATTACCAATCTGTTCCTAATTCAAGCATTTTGTCCTTAGATACATTCACTTTATCTTCTTCTTCTTCTTCTTCTTCTTCTTCTTCTTCTTCTTCTTCTTCTTCTTCTTCTTCTTCTTCTTCTTCTTCTTCTTCTTCTTCTTCTTCTTCTTCTTCTCTTCTTCTTCTTCTTCTTCTTCTTCTTCTTCTTCTTCTTCTTCTTCTTCTTCTTCTTCTTCTTGTCCTCCGTTGCTAAGTCCATTTAATTAACATGCTAAGGCTTAGATACATGTAAATATTGTTATCTCTCTTTCTCTGTCTCACTTTCTCACATACGGACATGTGTAAATACATACAAATACACACACACATACATATATACACACACGTATGTATACATTGATTCAGAGATACATACATACGTCCTAACATATATTATATATACGTGTGTGTGTATGTATGCTAGGACGTATGTATGTATCTCTGAATCAATGTATACATACGTGTGTGTATATATGTATGTGTGTGTGTGTATTTGTATGTATTTACACATGTCTGTATGTGAGAAAGTGAGACAGAGAAAGAGAGATAACAATATATATATACTGAGAGAAAG
>NC_043014.1:19912611-19937901 GCF_006345805.1 Octopus sinensis | reverse complement strand
AGATATTCACAATTTATAAAAATCACTTTATTAGTATTTAATATCATAACTGTCTGATGAACGCTTACGCGAAGTTCTACAGAACATTTCTGGCTTTTATGAAAAGAGTATTCAACAACCTTTGGTGTTTGGGAACTTTTTTCGACCTTGTTTTGCAACCATGTGCTACCTTCGATGATGGCTTAGGCCAAAACTTCGATGTTACTCTCAACAACATCTTTCTTTAAGAATAATAAATTTAAAATATACAAAAGTATAGAGAGATCTATGAGGTTCATGTAAAAAACATTAAAAACAACATTAATATGTGTATATATATATATATATATATATATATATATATATATAGATTATATAGTATAGTTATGCTTCATGTTTGTATGTATATATACGCATATATTTGCAAATACATGCATATCTATAATACCCAACCACGCTCATGCAGTTTACAAGTCAATATACAGGCATGCTCCTACATGTGTGTATGTGTGTCTGCATACTTAAACGCACACACACACACACACACACATATAGGCTCATTAGAAACGCACACACAAAGACACAAATACACGCACATTCTACGCTTCAATGTATCGGTATTTGGACACGTGACATCATTATGACATATAAGAGTGCTGCATGCAGGTGTAGGAGGCGCGTCAAGTGTAAGCTCTGAGGCACGAATATGGGTCATTTTACTACCTTCTGCTGTAACGCTATACACCCATATACATACATGCATGCATGCATATATACATACATACATACATACATACATACATACCATACATACATACAAACATACATACACACACATGTATACATACACGTATGTGCGCATCTGTGTGTCTCTCATAAAACAAGTCTGAATACAGAAACCACCTGAATTTATGTCGATACAGCAGCTATGATTGCTCCAGTTACTTGGCTATTTTAGTCAAATTCCAATCAATAAATCAAAACTAGTCTTCAGTCCTACCGGCGCCCAGTCACTGTGTCGATGTGTATTAGTTCAGTTTCCACTTTATTCATATCATCCTTGAAAAGACCGAACGTCTACTTTACTCAGTCTAATCTAATCTAATTTATCTATGTATCTATCTACCTATCTATCTATCTATTTATCTATCTATCTATCTATCTATATCTATCTATCTATCTATCTATCTATCTATCGATCTATCTATCTATCTATCCTATCTATCTATCTATATATATATATATATATATATTATATATATATATATATATATATATATATCTACCAACCTCTCTGTCTGTCTGTATGTAAGTATGTATGCCTGTCGGTCTGTCTATCTATATAATGATCTATCTAAATTTGTGTAAAATTATATATTTGTATATATATCCATATATAACACCCCACCACACATATAAAGGGAGACAAGTAGATGGATATGCATGTGTGTTAGTATATATATGTGTGTGTATGTGTGTGTGTGTTGATTAATTGACATATAGATTCATATATAGAGATAGAGATGAACAGTCCTACAGAGGGATACATAGCTACAAAGGTAGATAGAAAGATAGATCGGCAAAAGAAGCAATAAACAGGGAGGGAGAGAGAGGGTGTGTGTGTCTGTCTGTCTCTGGTTAGATATTTATTTTTTTATTGCCCACAGGAGACTAAACATAGAGGCGACAAACAAGGACAAAGGGATTAAGTCGATTACATTGATCCCAGTGCGTAACATGTACTTATTTAATCGACCCCGAAAGGATGAAAGGCAAAGTCGACCTCGGTAGAATTTGGACTCAGAACGTAACCGGCAGATGAAATACTGTTAAGCATTTCACGTGGCGTGCTAACGCCTCTGCTAGCTCGCCGCCCTTTAACGATAGGTTAGATATTATCGTAAACATAGAGTACAACTTGTTCTTACATTAATCAAAATTTATAGGGCAGAATGGAATCCCCATCACTCTTCACTCACATACGCGCACACACACACAGAGATACATATTCATACAAACATACATATATATATATAAATGGGGTGGAGGCTGAGATTCACTACACCTGTTTCAGATGTGTTTGGTGTCAATATTGGCCTTCTTTTTAAATACCTTGATTCAATTGTATACTGTTAATAATTAATGCATACATACATACATACATACACACACTCAGACACACTCACGCATAAATGCATACATACACACATGCAAACATGCATAAATTTAGAAACAGAAATAAATATATACATACACATACATTACTATATTATATATATATATACATATATATATATATATATATATATAGTATATATATATATTATATAATATATATATATTATATATATACATATATATATATATATACACACCTATGATAAGAGACTAATAACCTATATGAAGTTGCTAATGATTTATACAATAAGTTGCTAAAAGTCACCATAAGATTAGAATGCTTAGCTGAAAGAGAGGCGTTTATTACTCTAAAAGACCATAAGCACAATTTTCATGATAATCCTACTTGTAGATTGATAAAGCTAGCGAGATCTGAAATTGGGCGAGTAGCTAAAAATACTTAGAAATATTAATGATAAAATTAGGGGAATTACTGGAACAATAGTTTTAATGTAATAGATTAGTTTAAGAATATCAAGAAAAAGAATAAGGCTAGATTTACCCAGTTTGCTATTATGGACATTTATCCCTCTATATCTTGATCGCTACTTGATAAAGCTATTGAATTTATTAAATCATATGTAGATATTGACCCTATAGACCTAGATTTTATCAGGCATGCGAGGAAAACAGTAAAGGATTAGCATGGATAAAAAAGTCGCATAGTGATGAACTATTTGATGCATCTATGGGATCATATGATAGTACAGACGTTTGTGATCTTGGGGGTTTATTTATATTAAACACGTTGAGATATAGATACCAATCTCATGACGTTGGCCTACACCGTGATGGTCACTCCCTTGATAGAGTTGATTATTTAGATATTTCCTTAGATTACTTAGATTATTTAGATATTTCCCCTTTCACTCCTAATACGTTCACTTTTAAAGCATCGTCTTACAAATCTATTTTGTCATACAGTTCTTCGTTTTCTCCATTATGTTTTTCAAGAGCGAGGGTGGAGAAATTTGGGGCTCCTGTGTGCTTGTGTTTGTCTTCATTCTGGTGGGGCATGGAGAGGGCTGATGTCTGTAGTGATGGTTGGGGTAAAGTGGGTGTGGGTGGAAGTCGGGTGGGGGTCATCCTTCACCACGTGTGTCCTCTTCCTCCACTTTCTAGGCTTGTCCACTGTTTCCCAGCTGGTATTCGATTCCTCCTTCTCAACGCTGGTACCTGTCTTCCTCTGTGGTGCCACATCTTTTTCTTCTTCCTCCACGGTCAGTGGAGCATCAATTACTTTATAATTCTATCTCTCCTTATCCTTTTCTTGCAGGCCACATTTATAGCATCGCAGAATCCTCCCTCGTACTCTGACCTTTAATATCGTCTTTCGACTGTGATATTCTCGACCATATTTTTCGATATCCTCCTCCGCGATTTGCACCACCATATCAAGGGGTTTGTCCCTGCCAGTTCCTATCAGGTGTTCTGGTATCCTGTAGGACCACCACCTTCTCCATTCGTAGCAGTATAGCAGCCACCAGCCAAGCTACATCCACCTCTAGAGGTATTTCCTCCCGCCTAACTCTGGAATCACGTCTTCCAAGGCATGTCGGTAGAAGAACTACCTCATTCGTTTTCAGCGGTGTTGCTGAGTGCAGCTACCTTTCCAAACAGCATCTCTACGAAATTTCTTTCTTCTGGCAAGGTACTAAATCCCTTGCTAGACTGGTCTCAACGCCTTTTCTATTCTTACCATCGTCATATTCTCAATTTTTCTGGCTGCCACCAAGTTCTATAAATTTCATCTCTTTCTGCTACTTCCTTCAAAACTTCTGTGGGTGGGGGGAACACCTTCACTTCGTTCCCCTCCCTTTCAAGCATTACCTTAAACTTGCTTACATCCTCCAACCTTGTCTTCGCACTTTCCTTCCGTCGCTGCAGCATAACCTTTTTCTTTCATAGCCCTGTCTATTTTCTTCAGGCACTCTAACATTTCTTCCTCAGACGACACAAAGTCCGAGGGAGGGCAGGTTTCCACGTTTGACACTGAACAACTAAAGTATTCGTAACTCCTCACTCGACGCCTCGTATATATATATATGTGTGTGTGTGTGTGTGTGTATGCAGATGTATATATATATATGTATGTGTGTGTGTGTTTATACATATATACACACACACACACACACACATATATATATATATATATGTGTGTGTGTGTGTGTGTGTATTTATGTGCGTTGGTGCCTTAGTCTATGTCTGTACGTATATATGTGCCTGTATTTTCTCACACAATTTGCAGAAAATTGTTCAAGGACGTCATTGTGTTCATTCATTCATTCGGAGCTGATTATCGTTCGCAGAGTTCTCTCCATTTACGTGCGAACTTGTTTGTCTCAATTCCACATATCTTTATTATTATTGTTATTAAGACGAATTAATAGCCAATCTGTCACACTGCAAACTGTATCCTAGTATCTAAAGTGCGGCACTAATGCATCTCAGAAGCGGAATACATAAGTCTTTTACCATTTCCATTAGAGCATTTGGTTGGTATGTATCAGACTGATGACATTCTAAAACCAGGACTACGTGAAACTCAAATAGTTCGTCAATTTCCCTTGTCCAAATACATACATACATACATACACACTTCATACATACTCATACATACATACATAGTCATACATATATATACATATAATATATATATATATATATATATATATATATATAATATGTATGTGTGATATGTATTATTAATGATCAGTCGAAGTTACAGATGACTCAACTGCCAATAGTTTCGTGTGTGCCATTTATCAGGTAATAAGTGGTAACCCACAAAGACCTCAGCTCAAGCCACTCAGTAACATTTACAGGGTATTATTATTAGCAATTATCCTTTCTACTAAATTCACAACGCCTGAAATATCGGTGGTGTGAGGGAATAAGTCGATTACATGGACCACAGTACTCAGCTGGTATTTATTATTTTACCAACCCCTAAAAGACTAAAGTTAAATTCGACCTCGTCGGAATTTGAACTCAAAACGTACAGACAGCCGAAATGCGGCTAAATTTTTTACCTGGCATGCTAATGATTCTGCCATCACATCACCTTAACAACAATGATAATAATAGTAGATACATACTCAGATTCAGTTTCGGTCAAAATTGGCCCAGGACATTGGCCCAGGATATTTAATGACGCTTCATATTACAAACATTTTTCGGACACCACAACCCAGCCGAGAAAAACGTTATTGTTTGCAGAGTTATAACAGGGTTAGTGTAGGCAATTGTGTCTTTGTGATGTGACGTGTGCATACTATTTGTAGAAGGTGGAGGACATAAAACCCAGTCATTGGGGGAATTTTAAAGTTGGTCAATGGCTTTGGAATATTTTCCACACCATGCAGAGGATATAGCGCTCGCTATACATACATACATACATACATACATACATACATACATACATATACATACATACATACATACATGCATACATACATACATACACATACGATGAGCATATAGGGATTCATTATCCAAGCGGGTACCTACGAGCACTGAGTAATAATCCGGCTTTAGGCTAATCACATCTTGTAATATGGAGCACTTAGGATTACAAAGGTTGAGCAACCACAGTAATTATTCCGATGGATATATTAACATATTTTCTTACAGGAAAAGAGGAAAAAGATGCAGCGTGTGCATAGAAGAAACATTCCATGATTTTACATCTAAACACCAGTTACTTAACAGGAGACAAGAATAAGCCTCGAAATGCTTGCACCTAGGAGAATTTGAAATACTTCCATGCAAACGATGTATAAATTAGTATCATCAACAGAAACAGGTGATGCCTGAATTTACAGGGTAAATGTCAGGGTAAATATCTAATTTGTCTTTCAAGTAGTAATCAATATTCTCATTAAATTACAATATCTTTTTTTTATAAATCATATAGGATGTAGAAACTCCATATAATCTAAACTCAATTATGCAGAGAAAATTTCAAATTGCAATCGTAATTAAGTTCATCAACGACATATATCTAATTTGATCTAATAGAATTTAATTTCATTTCATTTCATCTCATTTAGCAGCTTGTTGTTGAACAAAACATTGAAAAATGACAAACTCATGACCCATCTAGAGATATAATTGACCTACTTAAGAGTCTAAGATTCTCATTTCGAACTTAAGCCTAAGGTCAGGATGAGGTCAACCACGTAGTAATTTATATAACCATATTAAGTTTCTAAATTTCCTCCTCAATTTCTGTTTTTATCCCCCTCTGAAACCGTAGTACCCTTGGAGAATACGTTGACCACACATAAATACATTCCGTTCGCTTCGAACCACATTAATGGACAGAACTTGAAAGAGAGTGCTTAGTCAAAAGTAGCTTTATGCAAACGCAATTGTTAGCTCTCTGTGCAGCAGAAACACGTGTCAGTCATATTTAGGCCAATTATTGTGTATAGATTAACGGTAAAAAATATGCAGATGTGTCAGTATCCGTAAACATTGTAACTGCCTGATATATATATATATATATATATACACACACACAAATGGGTAAAAGATTAAGGATTGCGTGCGTTATATAAATAATATTTTCAGGGTTAAATAAAAAGAAGATAACAAACGGAATATATGACACACCTATAATATATATATATATATATATATATATAGTGTGTGTGTGTGTGTGTGTGTGTGTGTGTGTGTGTGTGTGTGTGTGTGTGTGTGTGTGTGTGTGTGTGTGTGTGTGTAATTAAAGAAAACGTGTAGCAAATAAACAAACGAACGTATACTAAATACACAGACGAACAGAAATCATAGAAAGTTTGTGTGTTTCTTTGGAGCTGGTGACGGCGCCAAGACTCATCTTGGGTTAGGAAACGTTAAGGAAATGTTGCTGGGTATTCCTGAAACAATGTCAGGTTTTGCTGTGATGTGATCAGCCTGGTGCTCTTTTAATCAGCCGTCAGAAAACGTAGCACCCACCGAGCAGAAATCAGTTGAAAGTAATGTATACAAGATTTCACAGCTCTCGTACCAATCCTTCTTAGTTCGACTATGAACTTTTCAGCCCACACTCGTATTATGTTTCATAGAATGCTATCATTTTTCTTTTCAAAAGCTATTTTTCATATACAAAATGAAGTTTTTTCCAATGTGTTTATAGCAGTGTAGTGTCAATTGTGCTGCGGTACACATAAGCATTCAATATAAACAGTATATCTCGTAATTATATTGTGTACATGGTATATATCTAATCAAAGAATTTTGAATAGGGACTCGCGATATAGCATTTATGCTAGTACAGTTCTATTTCATTTGAAACTCTTATTGAAAATATAATATAATATAATATATTAGCATTCATCCTTGAAATTATTTAATTCTTAAAATAATTCTTTAAAATCTGTTAGAAATGGTAATATGGAGAGAGAAACTACACATTCTCATAACATATATACATCGGGGTGCGTAGAAAAGATCCAAGTATCAGTATAGTCGAACAACATGCCATGCTGTAATAAGAAATGATATCAATAGTTGCGATGCGCTTATATGATATTTCATCTGCTACTCTCATAAGCTTAAATGGTTTTGTCAGCAACTCAAGATACTCAAGGATACTGAGTTTGCTAAAATGTTTGGGTATAATGAGAGCTTTCAGTTTATTGACTGACATGCAAAGCAAAGTTTAAATGTCCTGGAAACTGACGTCTTCCACTTCGAAAGGTCAGATATTTTAGTACGAGTAGAATTCTGAATAAAACAGCGTTGTCTTCTTTGGAGTATCCATAGAGAATAGTAGTGTCAATAAGAAGAAACATAAACTTCTTAACCATTTAGTCTTGTGCAGTTTATATCTATTAGACAATAACATTATTGGTGACAACTTTTTAGCTGAGATGTGTGTGACGGTAGTGTCTATTGGTTTATAGGCATGTCTGCTTCTTTTAAGTTGATGCTTAACATCGAAACATTATTTAACACACAGTATGTGTTAGTTAATGACATAGCAGAAGGAATAACACTTCTTATCAATTCCATTACTGATTTATAACTACTATGCTTATCGAGGATGATTTCATAATACTTCTACTTCCAGTAGAAAATCTATACAATCCAACATGTGACAAATTTTTAACAAAACGACAAGTCAGGTAATTTCTAGGATTATTGACTCTCCTGGTTACAAACAGTTTAACGATTTCAACTTCGGTCCAAAGTGATGTAATTACGGCAAACTCTGAACGCATCCGCTTTTGTTCTTTTTGATATTACTGGCATTTAATATCCATTTAATAACTATTTTCATACAAGTTATGCAGTTTCTTTATCTTCAGATAGCGGTGTGGTGCGGATTTTTCGGTGCAGTGACATGTGTGGTAAGTAGCTTGCTTACGAACCACAAGGTTCCAGGTTCAGTCCCATTGCGTGTCACCTTGGGCAAATGTCTTCTACTATAGCTTCGGGCCGACCAAAGCATTGTGAGTGGATTTGGTTGACGGAAACTGAAAGAAGCCCGTCGTATATATGTATATATATGTATTTATGTGTTTGTCCCCCCCCCAACATCACTTGACAACCGATGCTAGTGTGTTTACGTCCCCGTAACTCAGCGGTTCGGCAACAGAGACCGATAGAATAAGTACTAGATTTACAAAGAATAAGTCCCGGGGTCGATTTGCTCGACTAAAGGAGGTGCTCCAGCATGGCCGCAGAAAAATGACTGAAACAAGTAAAAGAGTATTGCATAAATGCATTCATTCACCCGTATTCAAACGCACACACACACACGCACACATATTAAAGAGGGTGGATATAGACGAGAATACATACGTGTGTATATAGAGTTTGTCAATAAGATGGACGCCTGCCGCTGTCAGCCAAAATAACTAATTCACTCTATCACGATTATATAATAGCGGCGTTAGCTGAAATTTGCTGCTAAGTATATAAGGTAATAACTAAATGTTATGACTGAACTTCACATCATACCTTTCAACCTCCGGGTTACTCTACTACATTTACTTCAGTGCTGTTCACATCAATTCGATTACAGTTTGAATTTCTTGATGTACCAACACAGTTTGGCCATTTTATTTCCAATCTACTTAGTTTGGCAATTACCTTTTGTCAGTTTATACAAAGGCCAGTCATTTCTCTCGCAAATATTCAATATTTCTCTGTCATTTTTGTCGCCCTTCCTCTTTTTCACGCACATGCTCTCGCCTTATATGCTATTCCTGCCGCTCTTTCCAGTGTTCCTATCCTGTTTCATTTCGCTTCAATGTTTTTCTCCATCGTCGTTCCCCTTACATTCAAAATGTAGAATTTTCTCATTTCTTCTATCTTTCCCTCGTTTCGTCACTATATATACATACATGCATCCATGCATGCCTACGTACATATATATGTGTATATATATATATATATATACTAGCAGTATCGCCCAGCGTTGCTCGGGTTTGTAAGGGAAATAACTATATAAGCATTTGTAGAGAGTTATAGCCAAAAAATAGCAAAAAATGCATTAGAAATGGAAAACAAATAATGGTAAATTTTTTTGTAAATTGTTGACGCATCGTAGACATTTTTAGAGAGTTACTCCCCTTATATAATAGCGAAAAAATGCATTAAAATGGAGAAAAATGATGGTAAATTTTATTTTAAATCGTAGACGCGCGCTAATGCCCAGAAGGGCTCGATATGAATCACGACTATAAGATACCCGGTTTTGGTTAAACTGCACCGCAAAATGTGGGAGTAGTTAGGAATCTAAATCGTAGGAGACAGACACACAACTTGACTTTTATATATAAAGATATATATATATTATATATATATATATATATATATATATATATTATATATATATATATATTATATATATATATATATATATATATGTATATATATATATATGTATGTATATATACATATATGTAGTGTGGCATACATGTATATAGTACATAATGTATGTATATACACACAAATATGTATATATATATATCTTGATAGAAATGGTAAGACAACAAAAGAAAGGAAGAGAACTCGATACAGGAATATATCTGTGACAATTATTCGGTAGCCATGATAAAACCCCGAGTTTTGGATGTTGGGCCGGAAATCCACGCCGCCATCTCTTCAGTTATCCGGCCATCGGAAAAAATGCTATGAAAAATGACCGTTAAATAAAGGGAAATTACTCTCTATATATATATACAGGGGAAGAATTCACAAAAAAAAAACAACAAAAGAGGAAGACAGGTGGTGAAGACAACAAACGGATGTATTAGTTTTTGACGCTCAGACACATAAATATGTGTGTGTGTGTGTGTGTGTGTGTGTGTGTGTATTCGTGTGTCTGTGTTTGTTCCCCACCGTCGTTTGAAGACCGGTGTTGGTGTGTTTACGTCCCTGTAACGTAGCGGTTTTGTAAAAGTGACCGGTATAATAAGTACTAGACATATAAAGAATAAGTCCTGGGGTCGATTTACGCGACTAAAGGCGGTGCTCCAGCATGGCCGCAGTCGAGTGTTTGAAACAAATAAAAGAAAATAATTAAAAAAATATGTATACATGTATTTATAATCAAACTGATGTCCGTTCTAGTACTGGCATTGTTGATAAAACGGAAGAGAGAATTGCAAAATCAAGAAATATTTTGTTCGCTATTTGTGCACATTCAAGTGTAATGACTGTTGCTGGCTTTTACCACGAACTTTTAATTTGCTCCATAAATATGGCTGGACGATGATTTTCGGTGAAGGAGAGTTGTTTTCTATTTAACCGCTTCGTTCAATCCATTAAATCTTATTAAAATGGGCCCTTGCGTTACTTTGGTAATGTCGGACTACTTATCGTGCTGGAAATAAACTCCACATCTTCAAAGTCCTTTTGAAGGTAAGATTGTCGCTGCAAGTTCACATATAAAGGAGCAATAACAGTACCATCAAAAACAATTGATCAAATTAATCCCTTTGATAATAAGCAACACTATACTGTAAATTGTTGTGAATTAACAAGAATTGTGAATTAACAAGAATTCTCTCGTTATATCCAGTTTCTCAGATATCAAGTCAGTACAGTTGTCGTGCATTACTGAACCATTTGATCTAGATGTAGTCTCATTGCATCAAACAGTACCACTCGCAAAACTCGACTTTTCGATCCGTATAATCTTCATTGAAAGCCTGGACTATTTTTGGTATCTAACATTCTCAAACTCAGCACTTAAAAATGTGATGGGAGTTCGATTTTAAAATTCCTATCTCATTAAACTCTTCCTGCATAGATTTCAGCGTATTTTAGCAAGAGACTTTTAATACCTTTTCTTGCCTTGTGGGACTCGCTGTTGTCCGCGGTACGTTTCTTGGGGACATTCGAAACAGTTCAAATGAATGATAGTAAATCATCTCAGTGGATCTGTTTGAAAGCCCCTCCTAAATTGCCTTCGCACTTCGACTGCTTTTGAAACCTTCTGTTTCAGACCTGTCCCTTGTAGCAATTGATGTGTTAGATTTTGATGAGTATCTGGCTTGGATACTCATTGTGAATTGTGAATTAACAAGAATTCTCTCGTTATATCCAGTTTCTCAGATATCAAGTCAGTACAGTTGTCGTGCATTACTGAACCATTTGATCTAGATGTAGTCTCATTGCATCATTTGTTCAAAGCCAAGTCTGGCTATCTTCATTATTTGTAATAGATTAAATGGAACAAGAAATGAGAGTTATCAGCTGTTGAAGTGTGTATGCATTCTTATTGGACACCTTGGGCATATAAAGTGTCATGCATGAAAACCGTGACGCGTGAGGTTTTCATGCATTGTTTTGCAACATTTCCAGCGATTGTTCACACACACACACACACACACACACACACACACATACATACATGTATGTGTGCGTTTGTGTGTATATATATATATATATATATATATATATTGTTGGCATCGTTTTGTCTCGGGAGACAATGGAGTTGCGCATAAACTAATCCAGTCTGGTTTTTACGTTTCATGTCCTCTCCAGTTTTGCGCAGGCCTGGGCTAGATGTAAGAAAATCGTCCGGAATCCTCTCTCAATCTTGCTGAGGTAGTCCAAACGAGTGCAGAGCGTTACGTTTGGCACCAGCTTGGTTGCAGGAAATGCCGGAAGAATGTTAAGTCGAACACTAAACCGCCCACGGGGATCCACTCCGGATTTCTTTGAAGGCTGTCTCCTTTCCGTAACCCTGGATAGGGGCCCATACCGTGTACTGTTAGACGAAACCAGCTGATCCGGGACTTTATATATATATAAATGTGTATCTCTACATGTATATGATATTTATCTGTTTATAAATATATGTAGTCAAAAGAAAGGTGGGGTATCGAATGTAGAGTCAGGTCCAGGAATCGAAACTACAATTTATCGATCATATCGTTCTAAAGACGTAACCACTAATCCGCGCGCATCTCTCATACATGCACACACACACACATATTTGACGTCATGAGGACTTTTCTAGTCTTTCGAGAGAACGTGAAATAAGTTTTCTTTGGAACAGTGAAACTTGAAGAACATATAAACCTGTAAACATTAGCATGTAAATATTGGTTTGAAATCGGAATGTGCTAAAGGGATTTTTGTAAAGGCTGTCAAACGGCAAAGACAGTTTAGGAGATTAAAATAGGTCCATTAACACGACTTACCATTGCTTGAATTAGATATGAGCGAAACAGAATTCTTCAGAATTTATAGAAGTAACGCTCCAGACTTTCGGACATTGACGAGCCTCACAAATCAAGAGAGAGAAGCGTATTGGCATTGTTCAAGAAAATATGTGCGTGAGGAGGGTTGTATGATATAAATCTTACTATCCAAAATGGCTTATACGCCTTTTGTTTGCTGTTATATGTGTGTTAGGAGATCCAAAAGAATGGATACATACATACATACATACATACGTACATACATACATACATACATACTACATACATACATACATACATACATACATACATACATACATACATACATACATACATAATTATGCGTGCGAGTTTGTGTATGTTACTTCCTAATATTTTCGTATTACGTATTCCTCTAAAATAAAGTATTCATCAGCATTGAATGAAACAAACTTCTCTGAGGCACCAGGTTTTAATATCGAACTCCAAAAAAATAAAAAACGAAATTTGCGAAACGAATCACTTATCCACAAAGCAATTTTTGTACCTTTGTGTGTGTGTATGTATTTCTGTATGTGCTTGTGTGTGGTTGTCTGTGTGATTTTGTGCTCATCTGTCCCTGTTGGGCATATATCTATATGTGTCTCCCGATATTCAGATATTCATCTACACACACACACACACACACACACACACATACACACACACACACACACACACCACACACATACACACACACACATATATATATATATATATATACACAGAGAAGGGGAGAGATACATACGTATGCTCTACTCACCTAATTTTCTCATATGATAATCTTGTTTAGTGTCATTCTATTGTATGCCCATCGGTATTACTCCTTTCAGCAGACTTATACTGGAATAAATGCTTAGAAAAAGCAAACATAACAACCTTCTTATCTATCATCAGCTATTCATTTACACTGGGAGATGCAACATTTCTAACAATGAAGCATAGCCGCTGCGCAAAATATTTTTAATTAAATTCAGTTTAATATAATACACAGGCCTTATTGAATGTTCAACCATCTTTTCATATATATTAAACCAAATATCATAGAATGATCTGTAATATAGATTCTTTCTCATAGAGATACTGCGTATATTTGTTGGGTTGTGGAACAGGGTAGGGCTGTTATTGGCCCCAGTACTTGACTGATGTTTAATTTTATTGACATCAGTCAGTCTATTATTCATTCTGACCACGTCGGAGGGATTTCGAGTTAGAACGCGAAAACCGAAACGTACATTGTAATGCTTCCAATCAAATACTGTAGCGGTTTCTCTAATGCTACTTTATTTAGCGAACCTTGAAGGATGATAGGTAGTTAATCTCGGTGGGTTTTGAACTTACATCGGTACATGCTGATACAAATACTTCCGCCAGTACATTACCTAGAAAACAACCAATACCGATGAAGAAACACTTCGATACTACATCTCACGTGTTAAATCATTGTATGATGTAGAACTTAGTGCAGGTCACCTCTTGTAGGGAAACACAATATAACTGAGGGAAACACAATATAACTGAGTTTCTTGTAGGGAAACACAATATAACTGAGACATTAGATATTCTGATGCAAGTGCAGACAATGAATAGACTGCTTGAAATCACTGGACTACTCCTTCTCAGATGACCATGGCTATATAACACATTATTAATAACAACATGTTACGTACTGAAGCAAATGAGGGTCTAGCATAGTCACACTTGGTCTTATACAAGTAGCAGCCACCTCACAAATCATCGCAATATATGTAAACAAATAGGGATGTAATTAATAAAAGCCTTAATTGTACTATGCCCTAAAAAGGCGAATTCGTTATTGCTTAATGTTATTGCTGAATTAGGACTGCCCTTAATTGGAGCATTTGCAAGATAAAAACCTTTTAACTGCTCCATTTCGTAGGTTATTTCTGCGCAAATTCAAAAGGAAGTATTGTCATAGGTGAATTATCAGTCATTAGATCGCTGGATAGGATGTCCTGTGTGTTTTCCGGCACTCTGCATTCTCCACATTCAGATCTTGCCGATGTCAATTTTGCCCTTTACCGTTCCGGGGTAAATGAATAAAATGTTATTTATTCAAGGATTCGGATCGATTATCTTCTCTGAGTCACCGACGTTTCTTTGTGAGAAAGGTTGTGAGAGACCTTCTCCCTATGAATTCAAAATTACAAAGTATAAATTTGTAATTTTGTAATTTTGAATTCCTTTAAAATTTAAAATTTGCAAAATTTGGGTGTTTTAGCCAATCATATGCGAGTATTTTACACATTTTCGTGAAGTTCTATAAGCACATTAAGCAAAGAATCACCAAGTGTTCCAAAGCTGATTGCGAAGACTTCTGTTTCTATAGTAATCAAAGATGCTGCGCATGCGCACAAGGAGTGCAACCGGCAAATTGAATGTAATCAACAAACAGAGTACCTGGGCATTTTTAAAACGTGGAAACAAACTTCGGTGTGGGACACACAGTTCCAAAAATTGACTCTTATCTTTGTGTAGTTATGTGGAGAATGAGATATGAGAAACATAATTTTAAAGCCTCTTATTTATTCCATCGGTGTCTATTGTTAAACAGCTGATATTACGGGAACGCAAACACGTCAACACCGGTTCTTAAACACACATGCACGCACACACGTACACACAAACTAACACGCAGGCATACAAGCACACACATTTATATTTATATATATATATAGGTTATGAGAGGTACTGGTATCAGTGAGACCAAAGGTGTCAGGTAATGCTGAATAAGTGCTATGGATAGACAATAGTTAAGTTCCAGGTTCGGTGATTATGCGATTAAGGGGTCCAATTTATGTCATATATCAGCGTGTGTATATAATTTGTTTTATTATGATATAAAAAAAACCAAGTCTGTGTTGAATTTAGAAAATTTATAAATAGAAGGTCTTACGGTTGTTTCTAGGATATTTATTATATCTGTTCATCGGAGACGGTGTGAAATGATGGTTAAGCAATAGTTAATTTAGATAACATACGAGATAGAGAGTGAGGAGGAGGAATGAAAGTAAATGTGAAATATGCAGGGATATTGTATTTGTAGATCCATTATTTAGGCAGAATGATATACTTATATGATTCCAATCTCTTATGAGTAAAATGCAATAGTATTTAAAGTTGGTCACTCCAAGTATAGAGTTTATACACAGTGTTATTGAATCAAGGGTTTTATTTAAATAAAGGGTTTTTGTGGGTTGTTGGAAGATATGCAGTTTTTCGCGGATGCAGAGCTGGCATTTGTGGGTACCGGGTGAATATGGTTGCGCTCTGTCGACGATAGTCCACTTGATGCTGGGTATTTCATCTCGGAGATCATGGAGTCTCCAGAGAAAACGAGACAGGGAGGTAGAGTTCTCTCTATCACTGGATCTAAACGAGTGCATATCCTGGGAGTATCTTCCCTTGAAGTCATTGGCTGTCATATCCGTAAAGTGCCTTGTAATACCATCGGATGGTGTATGTGTGGCTTTGTATAATACGGCCCTTGAGAGACAAGATTTTTCCAGAGGACACATGGTGGGGTTTCATGAGTTGCAGGTTGGGATCAAGGTTAGTATGGGTGCATTTTTACATCTGTTGATGTGTGCGATGTTAGATGCGATGGTGTCTAAGCAGGAGTAGCTCTCTTTGATAATATGGGGGTTGAAAAGTATGTAATTCTTATGGCCTCTGGGGAAGTGTTTCTTAATCAACGACAGGAACCCCTCGCAATGTGCGCGCGTGCGTGTTCATCTAAGCGTGTGTGTGTTCAGACGTGCGACTGTGTGCCATGTACAGATGCGTACACTCGCATCCATATATACACGTACGCACAACTATATGAGCGCGTCTACTCACCCACATCTAGAACTATATACTTGTACATGACGCCCTTTCCTACTTGCCCCGACAACCTGATCGACTTCTAGCCTATTTCCTGTCCTCTACGAGTTCAATTTCCTGTTCGTCATGCAGTATCTTCCGAGGTAAATTCGGGTACTATGTCGAGCTACATCGATCGACCGCGCTAAGAGACAGATCTATCGCGTGGAACTACCGGTAAATTATTTATTGACACGGATATTAAACTGTTATAGTTGATAGATTTAGTAGTGAGGCAATGAAAGAAATAGTATGATAAAGATGCCGTCATGCTTCATAAAATGGATGACTTTTATCTATTTGGCTTAAAGAGCTATTTTGTAAGAAACCTTTTTGTAACGCAAATACATTACCCGAGCAAAGGAACATTTAAATATATGGTATTTATTTCGATTTATACTTGATCAGACATTGAATACAAAGCGGCAAATTGCTTTTGCAATGATCTATCTATCTATCTATCTATCTATCTATCTCTCTCTCTCTCTCTCTCTCTCTTTTTCTCTATCTATCTATCTATCTATCTATCTATCTATCTATCTCTATCTCTCTCTCTCTCCCTCTCTCTGTATGTGTATATATATATATATATATATATATATATATATATATATATATATCCGTCCATCCTATGCATCCATGTGATTGTGCGTGCATTTATCTTTCTTTACGAAATACAAATATAAAAATATAAATATAAAAATTTATGTACATTCATACATAAAATCACTATAATTTGGAACAGTTAAGTGACTTCGAAGCTTATGTGGATCGCCTTCATTTTCATGTATGTATGTATATATAGGAAAAATAGAAACAGAGAAAAATAGAAAGGGAGAGAGAGAGGGGGAGAGGGGAGAGAGAGAGAGAAAGAGATGTACTGAGTAAGACTAAAAGAGATTCTTAGGTTGAGTGATGTGCTTCTACATGCATATACTACATACATATCCCCTTACGACTATATTCATCCGGTGACGTACATGTAACCATACATTCACCTATGCATGTGCGTGCGAGAGCGTCTGTGCATATGTGTGTTTGTGTGTTTGTATGCGTACATAAGTATAAATGCGCGTGTCTCAGCATTCCGTTGTACCTTGATTTGCAAATGTGCATGCGTGTATATATGCGCATAAACTGTGTGTAAATTTTAAAGGACATTAAAAGAAATTTTTCCAATTTCTGTTCTATGTCTGATCAAATAGAAATAGAGACAAATCACTTAAATTTTGGTAATAATAATAATAATAATAATAATAATAATAATAATAATAATAATAATGATAGTATCAACAACAACAACAGGTATAGAGTTATATCAGAAGATTCCAGATTGACAAAGGACACTTCACTTGCAAGCAAAACCGGAACAGTCGTCTCCTTATCCGTGCTAGTTTTCTTCGTGGATTTTAAAGTATCCTTACTCACATTGACAGTGTGGCGTGCACACTGACGCACGCACGCACACACACACACACACACACACACACACGTGTGTGTGAGCGTGTGTATAGATACAAATGCTAACATATGTTTACATATTTGCATACACATATACAGAAATACATATGTACATCCATAAATTTCATACATATACATACATACATACATACATTCATACATAGATACATGCATGCATAAACAGTTGAAGAGAGAATGGAAACGTGTTATGCGGTTTTCTCTGATGTTATATGATCGCAAACACAGCAAATGCTTGGAGTGTTGCTATGCACATATTTACGATGCACTTTATATATAATTATTTGATCTAAAACGACGTTATTGTAAAAGTGGAAACATTTATTTAGGGTCACTTACGTAAATGAAAATTGTATGAAAATTGTAAATGAAAATTGGCCGTGTGGGAAGAAGCTTCTGATTCCAGGTTCAATCTCACCGTGTGACAGTTTGTGAGTATTTTCTACTATAACCCCGGGTCGACCAAAGCCTTGCCAGTGGGTATGTTAGATGATAACTAAAATAAGCCCATGGTATATACATATCCATGCCTCTGTATGTGTGTGTGTGTGTGTGTGTATGTACGTGTGTGTTTTCACCACCTCAACTCGACAACCGGTGTTGGGTTTTTTTAAGTCCTCCTAATCTAGTGCTTTGGAAATAGTAGGCCAAGAGAATAAGTTCCATTTTTAAGCAAAATTCTTCAAGGTGGTACTGCAGCTTGGCCGTAGTCGAATGACAGAAGCAAGTAAAAAATAGAGGATAGTAACTGTAGGTTGCGAATAAATTATAATTCATTCAAATATCATTCATAGTGATGAAGAAATTTGCTTTATGATAATAATGTAGAGGAGATAAATACATATTTTAAATTAATTAAATTAATTAAATTTATTATTGCCTGAAATAGTGAGTGAGTCTAACGTTTCGCTGTAGGATGACAACACCATGCATGTTTCGGTCATATAATAACTCATCGGTGAATCATAGTCTTATTATTATAGCCAGACTTTAGACAGTTTAGTAATGGTATAAGCACTGAGTGAAGTGAACCATTGGTTAAGATATTTGCTTCCGCATCTCCATAGTACAGATTCAATTCCAGTTATTCAATTACTGAATCTTCAGGAAGCGCTGTCTACACTACCTTCTGCTCAATATTAGTCGTGTGAGTCAAACTGACGAGATGCAAGGTCCTGAAGCCCATCGAAATAAAATCTAATAAAATTTAATAAATACTTATTTAATAACCAAATATGGGTGTGGGTGTGTGCGCACGCATGTGTTTGTGTGTGTGTATGTATGCATATATATATATATATTATATATATATATATTATATATATATATATATATGTATATATACATAGATGTACATATATATATATGTAAAACTATATCTGTGTATATACATATATATATATATATATATATATATATATATATATATATATGTATATGTATATATACATATACGCATATATAACATAAATATCTCATATAACACACACACACACACGCACACACACACACCACACACACACACAACACACACACGTGTGTGTGAGCGTGTGTATAGATACAAATGCTAACATATGTTTACATATTTGCATACACATATACAGAAATACATATGTACATCCATAAATTTCATACATATACATACATACATACATACATTCATACATAGATACATGCATGCATAAACAGTTGAAGAGAGAATGGAAACGTGTTATGCGGTTTTCTCTGATGTTATATGATCGCAAACACAGCAAATGCTTGGAGTGTTGCTATGCACATATTTACGATGCACTTTATATATAATTATTTGATCTAAAACGACGTTATTGTAAAAGTGGAAACATTTATTTAGGGTCACTTACGTAAATGAAAATTGTATGAAAATTGTAAATGAAAATTGGCCGTGTGGGAAGAAGCTTCTGATTCCAGGTTCAATCTCACCGTGTGACAGTTTGTGAGTATTTTCTACTATAACCCCGGGTCGACCAAAGCCTTGCCAGTGGGTATGTTAGATGATAACTAAAATAAGCCCATGGTATATACATATCCATGCCTCTGTATGTGTGTGTGTGTGTGTGTGTATGTACGTGTGTGTTTTCACCACCTCAACTCGACAACCGGTGTTGGGTTTTTTTAAGTCCTCCTAATCTAGTGCTTTGGAAATAGTAGGCCAAGAGAATAAGTTCCATTTTTAAGCAAAATTCTTCAAGGTGGTACTGCAGCTTGGCCGTAGTCGAATGACAGAAGCAAGTAAAAAATAGAGGATAGTAACTGTAGGTTGCGAATAAATTATAATTCATTCAATATCATTCATAGTGATGAAGAAATTTGCTTTATGATAATAATGTAGAGGAGATAAATACATATTTTAAATTAATTAAATTAATTAAATTTATTATTGCCTGAAATAGTGAGTGAGTCTAACGTTTCGCTGTAGGATGACAACACCATGCATGTTTCGGTCATATAATAACTCATCGGTGAATCATAGTCTTATTATTATAGCCAGACTTTAGACAGTTTAGTAATGGTATAAGCACTGAGTGAAGTGAACCATTGGTTAAGATATTTGCTTCCGCATCTCCATAGTACAGATTCAATTCCAGTTATTCAATTACTGAATCTTCAGGAAGCGCTGTCTACACTACCTCTGCTCAATATTAGTCGTGTGAGTCAAACTGACGAGATGCAAGGTCCTGAAGCCCATCGAAATAAAATCTAATAAAATTTAATAAATACTTATTTAATAACCAAATATGGGTGTGGGTGTGTGCGCACGCATGTGTTTGTGTGTGTGTATGTATGCATATATATATATATATATATATATATATTATATATATATATATATGTATATATACATAGATGTACATATATATATATGTAAAACTATATCTGTGTATATAATATATATATATATATATATATATATATATATATATATATATATGTATATGTATATATACATATACGCATATATAACATAAATATCTCATATAACACACACACACACACGCACACACACACACACACACACACACACACTCACATGTCCAATCATCACCAGTTTGAGATGGTAAGACTGTCATAGTTTGTCATTGACTTCTGCATGGCAACACTTATTACGTCGCGCTCACCAAGCTTGACCGCATCTTGCAAATTGGTTGAACATGCGCAAATGCGTAACGAAGATAAAGAGACCTGTTGCATGCACACTTGCCAATCTGCCGAATAATCTTGCCTTGGGCTGTACACAGAACTGGATACTATATTTTCATTTCACAAAACCCTTTCAATTAACACGGAAGGGAACGTCAGAAAACGTAGATGCAAGAGTGGCTGTGTAGTAAGAAGCTTGCATCCAACCACATGGTTGGGGCAGTATATTCTACTATAGACTCGGGGCGACCAAAGCCTTGTGAGTGGATTTCGTACGCCGAAACTGAAGGAAGCCAGTCGCATATATGTACGTATATATATATATATATATATTATATATATATACTTACACACACGATATATATATATATATAATATATATATATATACACATACACATATATATATATGCACACACACATATATATATATAGATATATATATATATATATATATATATATATATATATATATACATATATACATACATACACACACACACATACACACACACACGCACACACACAAACACACACACATATATATACGTGTGTGTGTGTATGTATTTGTGTCTTTGCGTCTATGTTCGTTCTCCTCCACCGCTTCACAGCCGTGTTTTTACGTCTGCAAATGTGACCGACAGAATAAGTACCAAATTTTAAAAAATGAATACTGCGGTCGGTACATTTGGCTAAATGTGCTTCATGACGGTGACCCTGAATGGCCGCAGTCAAAATGTTAAAAGCAAAAGATACATACTATACACAAGTTGCGTTTCGAGTACTTTAACATCTGAAATACCCTTGGGTCGAGGGCTTATCTATTTTAGCAGTTGCAGGGGTCAGATCCGGCGAGCCAAAAAAAAATGCTCACCTGTCCTCCTCTGAATGTGAAGGAAACACTGGAAAGAGCGCTCATCATTTAAAAATGACAAAGATCGGGGATCTGGAAGTAGAATATTTCTGTAAATTACTCTTTTACAGGTTTACTTGTTTCAGTTATTAGGCGTCAGTGTTGCTGCAGGACTGCCTTGTAGGGTTAGGCGAAACAATGAAACGCATTACCGGAACCGTTAAGATATTGGAAACTAATCAATTCGATATCATTCGTCAAATTTCAGGAAACAAACACTAAAACAAAGGCACACACACACACACACGTACAAACATTCACACACACATACATACAGGCACACACACACTCACTCACACATACATGCACACAAATACACACACACACACACATACACACACGCACACATGTACGCGTGCACACACATGTTCGAATGACTCCTCATAGTTTCTGTCTGTGACATACACTCACAAATCACTGGTCGTTCCGTGCTCAAAACAGGAGATACTTGTTCAACATGCCTATGCAATGGAACTGAACCCGAAACCACGAGGCCATAACTGAACCGATTTTTTCTTCTGTCCCTGGTGCTGGTCCAAAAAAAAAAAAGAAGTTAATGTTGTGTATATTATTCAGGACAGGTCTCCATTTTAGGGATGCCTTTGTATCACCAATCTCTAAGACACCCAAAAGTCATAGGTGTTGCTCTTCCTCCTTAGATTAAGCCAGATATTTTATTAACTAGAAAGAGCTGCCAAATCTAACTAAAATCCTACACTATAATAGATATGCACTGAATCGTTAGCTCTGGGCAAACGACGAAAGACTGGTAGCGATGGAATGTTCACAAATCGAACTCCTGGGATCAGAGGCCTGCTATACTACGCCTGAAAAGGAACTAACTTATCATTCCAATAACCGCTCGGTCAGTCTGTCTCTTACAACATGAATTACAAGTTACTTTTTCTTTTAAATGGGTTATATTTGATATTGTTGTTGATGCTGGTGGTTGTGGTGGCGGTGAGGGTTTGATTGTTGATATTTGTCCTGGTTGTTGGCAATGGTGTCGGTGTTTCTAATGTTCTTTAAAAATCAATAGTTAGTATGTTTACACACATAGTTTCCTCTTGAGAACGGAAGTAGAATGACAGATAATACTGGAGTAACTTGGAGACAATGAAACCCTTTACCAATAAAAAAAAAAACAAAAAAGACAAAAGAAAAGAAAATGTGTATGTTAGAATATACGTATGGGAATATATATATATAATATATATATATATATATATATATATATATTATATATATATATATATATATTATATATATATATATAGATATATATATTGTTGTTATATTTCGGAATGGTCATATTGCCAGTTTAGCCAAAAAAAATCTTGCCCAACAAATATTTAAACGTATATATATATACGTATACACATATACATATATATATGCATATACATACATATATAAATATATATATACGTATATGTACATAAATATATATATATTCATATACATACATATATATACATATATACATATTTATATACACACAACAACACACATATGTACATAGGTGTATACATATATATGCTCGAAATGAGGAGTAAATGGACAGCCCACAACTGATGAATGGTCTTTCGTTATGTTACTTGTCTTGTTTTCCATTTGTTTCTCTCATTGTTTGCGCGCACCCAAGTTTGTTTCCGTATTCCATATTGTTTACGTTTTGTAACGTCCTGTACTCGTATATATATATATATATTATATATATATATATATATATATATATATATATATATATATATATATATATATATTGGCCTGCCTGCTCGCTTGGCAGTGAGGTGGCGTCATTTGAAGTTAAAACAATGCGAAGCGCATGTGACCAGCGATGTGTAGCAACATCTGATAGCCTGGTCGGTCACGGTGATCATGAGGATATATATATATATATATTATGCTATATATAATATATATATATACTATATATATCTATATATATATATATGTATGTATACATATGATATATATATGTATGTATATGTATATATATGCATATATATATTATATATATATATATATACATATAGCATAATATATATAATATATATATATTTATTTATTTACGAGTTCTATCTTCGCTCTTTTCTTTTTCTTGCTCCCCCTCTCTCACATTTCTTGGCATTCTCTTTCTTTAATCTCTCTACTTTCTCCCACTATCTTACTTGTACCTCCCCTCTGTGCTCCCTCTGTGTCTCTCCCAGTCTGTCTCTAGTTTCTTCCCTAATTCTTCAATCCCTCTACTCTCTCTCAATCTCTCTTTCTCTCTCTCTCTCTCTCTCTCTCTCTCTCTCTCTCTGTGTGTTCCTCCCACGTGATCGATGCTCGTCCAAGCATGATCATTCCTTCTTGGCCTGATCACATACATACATACATACATACATACATACATACATACATACATACATACATACATACATACATATATAACGGGAAGCTTTATGAAAATAAACAAAAGACGAAGGCAGGTGGAATACAAACAAACAATTGTATTAGTATGGCGCTCAGGAATATAAATAAAACAAGTCTTTTACGTTTCGAGCCTACGCTCTTCAACAGAAAGATACACAGAAAAGAAACACGGAAATAAACAAGGAGAGAAAAAAATGCGTGCAGAAGCTAGCGAATCAACATATATACATACATACATATACACATACATACATACATACGTACGTACGTACATACATACACATAAACATATATATATATATATATACACACACAAAGGCGATGGGGACACACATGAATATAGGAAATACAGATTTAGTTAATCAAACAAGTACTCACTTACAGCGCATATACAATATCACAATGGAAAGTCAATGCTCCGACTGTATTTTTATATATATTATGCAAAAGAGGAGTGTTATTCATGGCAAGTTACTTCGCAGGATGTCTACGTTGATGGTAATTCACTTCCTCGATTGTTCTTAATCACATAATACATATATCTAGGCGTAGGAGAGTCTGTGTGGTAAGTAGCTTGCTTACGAACCAC
>NC_043014.1:19897611-19902611 GCF_006345805.1 Octopus sinensis | reverse complement strand
GTAGCCTCACTTGGAAATGCTATGCGGACACAAGCTGTGTTTTGATAGCCAGCTTGAAAAGGTATTTTCCTGGGACTAAATCAACAGTAACATCGTCCTTTATAGGACTTCCACATTCTGTTGCTATAAAAACATTACTGTAATTACGTATGTCTATGTCTATGCTTTTGATTATTTCAATGTAAGTGTGTATAAATTTTAGTGTAAATATATAGGCGTAGGAGTGGCTGTGTAGTAAGTGTCTTGCTTACCCACCACATAGTTCCGGGTTCAGTCTCACTGCGTGGCACCTTGGGCAAGTGTCTTCTACTATAGCCTCAGACCGACCAAAGCCTTATGAGTGGATTTGGATGACGGAAACTGAAAGAAGCCCGTCGTATATATGCATATATATATATATATGTATGTGTGTGTGTGTGTGTTTGTCCCCCAACATCGCTTGACAACCGATGCTGGTGTATTTACGTCCCCGTTACTTAGCAGTTCGGCAAAAGAGACCGATAGAACAAGTACTAGGCTTACAAATAAAAGGTCCTGGGGTCTATTGGCTCGACTAAAGGTAGTGCTCCAGCATGACCACAGTCAAATGACTGAAGTAAGTAAAAGAGTATATGTCTATGTGTATATACATCTATGTTTTGAATCTATTTTTCAAATTCTTCACTAAAGCGAAAACGCCTTTATCCATTGCAGAAACGAGTCTCAACTTCTCGGTTGTCTTGCAAGATTTTTATGTATATATGTATGTCAATGTCTGCACACACAATATGTGTTCGACTGTATGTGCATTATTGTATGTGTGCTTGTCTCTGTGTGTGCGTCCTGTGTGTGTTTGCAGTAATTCAACTCGTAACACACTAATTATTCTTAAAGGTATTCACAGTAGTTAGAATATCATCTACCAACACATGGTTGTACATATACACCATATAGCCTATAGCATTACCACATCAATGTATATTTGTCAGTCCGCGTCTCTCTCTTCCTTTCTAGCCACTCCTCTCCCACTCTCACTCCGTATCTCTCTCTTTACGAACCACACAATATCTGTCTGACTATCATCCACTGTCTGTCTGACAATCTCTTTAGAGATCATGCTGTGCTTTTGTGTAGTTTTTGTTTTGCTCCTTCTCACCTTCTTCCTTATCTTCACTTTCTTTCTCATCCTCATCTTCCGCCTCTGTTTCCTTTATCATAAACCATGAGCAGACATACAAGCACTGCACACGGAAATGTGTATATACACAAACAAACACGCATGCATGTGTACATTACTCTGTTCCCACATACATATGCAGGCAGGGGAAAATATATACTAACGTGGACGTAAATATACATGTACGAATACTATTATACATGGACTGGTATCCATATATATATATATATAATATATATATATATATATATATATATATATATATATATATATGTATATATATATATATATATATACATATATATATATATACATATATGTATGTATGTATGTATGTATATATATATTATATATATGTATATATATATATATATATATATATATTATATATATATATATATATATATATTCACGGTAAACATCGCAGTAGCTGCGATACACGTTAGTGTTGTACGAAGAGTCAGTTTGCAAATCAACAAACTATCGCTTCCATCCGCCATGTTTTATTATTCAACATCCGGTATCGTAAGCTCTGTCTGTTTATTAATTGACCCTACCTATTTATCTCCTTATCTAACGTAATCTACCGGATTCCGAGAAGAATATTAAACTTTATCACTATTACATTATAATATCACACACACTTACGCACACACACGCACACATACACACACACACACACAACTGTTTGAAACATTCAGGTTAACATACACGCATCCGTACATCCATGCACAGTCATTAACACTTATAGTAATAGTAATAAACATTTTGTGAATATGTCTTGAAGTTACGGGGACGTAAACACACCAGCATCTGTTGTCAGGCGATGTTGGAGGGACAAATACAGACACACAAACATATACACACATATACAAATATATACATATATAAGGCGGGCTTCTTTCAGTTTCCGTCTGCCAAATCCAATCACAAGGTTTGGTCGGCCCTAGGCTATAGTAGCAGACAATTGCCGAAGGTACCACGCAGTGGGACTGAACCCGGAACCATGTGGTTCGTAAGCAAGCTACTTACCACACAGACACTTCTACGCCTATAAATTTGAACGAAGGTGCAATTAATAAATAAGTATCTCTAAGGCGGCGGCCTTGCAGAACCGTTAGCACGCGGAGAAAAATGCTTAGCGGCAGTTCATTCATCGTTATTCTCAGCGTTCAAATACCACCTTTCATCCTTTCGGTATCGATAAAATGAGTACCAGTTACACACTGGAGTCGATATAAACGACTAGCGTCTTCCCCCGAGATTGCTCTACTTTGTGCCAGAAATTGAGACTGATAAATAGGTCTCTTTGGCAACGATCCATCTGATGGGAGATGAAATATGGAGGTGGAATCGGCGGCTCATCTGTTTTTGGTGCAGTCTTGCCTATTCACGCTGGCCAGTGCAGGCTGGGCTGGATATTCCCATAAA
Organism: Octopus sinensis; assembly: GCF_006345805.1. NCBI lineage: Eukaryota > Metazoa > Mollusca > Cephalopoda > Octopoda > Octopodidae > Octopus > Octopus sinensis. The sequence continues at coordinate 19,900,024 of NC_043014.1, read as the reverse complement.
ATGGAGATAGCTATTGACCACCGGCTTCTAGGCAGAATTTATACTTAGACCATAAAACCCGGGAGAGAAGAAACACAATATCTTGACTGAGCTTTCATTAACAACCGTTCTAGATATGTAACGTATTCATCGACTCGGAAATATTAAAGATTAAGTTAAATTCTGTGGGATTTGTACACAGCGAAGAGAATGGGTAAGGATATGCACTGAATCTACATCTCAAGTAGCCCTTCCATTTACCATATGAACATATTCTCCATATGCATGAATCAATAATTTTTTCTCTAGATATGGATCCATTTTGCTATGGTATTAATGTAGATATACCATGCATGCTCACAACACCGTCATTTGCGATTTTTTGGCTAACTTTGATAGTTTCTGGCTCACATTTTTGTCATCGGATGAGTAGGAAGGTAGTTTTGTATTGTATAGGTCCTTCTGTGATTAAGCCGTGACGTATATGGAAAACTTCACTATGTATATCTCTGCTCGAAACACAGACGCATATCCTGGGAAATTGTATACATATCTTCATGTGGGTGTTGAAACATACATACATGCATACATACATAATACATACATACATACATACATACATACATACATACATACATACATACATACATACATACATAAATACGTATGTACGTAAGTATTTATGTACGTTCAGCTGGCCGAAGCTTCGTAGTCACAATCAGCAATATTCTTGTATAAGAATAATAAATTTGTACTCTTCAAAATTATAGACTAACCCATCAGTCAAATATAAAATTATATTTATTATAACTGATTATATATATATATATATTATTTTATATATATATATATATATTATATATATAATATATATATATATATATTTATATATATATCATATTAAATTAGAGATAAACCACTATTAGGCAAATCAAATAGTGAAAATCATAGAGCCAATACATAGAAAAAAATTAATTAAAAAAATATAAAATATATATATAAAAAATATAAATATAAAATTCCAAATTAAAATATTTAAATTAAAGTTAAAATTTTAAAAATTATTTATATAATTTAAATAATTTAAACTTATTATTATTTAAATTATTTGAATAAATTATTTAAATTATTTAAATTATTTAAATAATTTTTAAAATTTTAACTTTAATTTAAATATTTTAATTTGTAATTTTATATTTTACATTTTTTATATTTATATTTTATATTTTTTAATTAATTTTTTTTCTATGTATTGGCTTATGACTTTCATTGTTTGATTTGCCTAATAGTCGTTTTATCTCTAATTTAATATAATATATATTTATACTATAAAATTGGATTTAATCCTAAATCTAATTTTTCCCTATAAGTTTGGATTTACTCCCTAATATTATTTTATATATATATATATAAAAAATATAAAATATATATATAAAAAATATATATATATATATATAGTTAATCCAAACATGAAAACACAAAGAGAAAATACAGCAACGCGAGGACGTGGAACAAGTATAGTGTTATTAGACAATCAGAAAAGAAAGAAGGAAGGAGAATATAACGTTTCGAGCGGAGCGCTTCGTCAGAAATATAGGAAATGGAAAGATCCAAGGAAAGGAAGACGGAGGGAAAAAAACGCCAACGATACACACGCGGTTATACACACGCACACACACCACACACACACACACACACACACACACACACACACATATATATATATATATATATATATATATATATAAAATCTTAGGGAATAAGAAGTATTCCAGGTTGTCAGGACATTTACTATTTTACACTTTACTAATGCAATGTAAACTGTATCATTTATAATATTACTGGAAATTTGGAATTTTGCCATTAGAACCGCAACTCCCATTTCAGGATAACTTTATTGTATGGAATACACATAGAAAGTTACACCCAATAAAATAATATAAGCATTTAGAAAACCTGCTATAAAATCCAATAGAATTATTTGAAAAATATTTGAAAAATCTATATAACTTACCTGTTATTAGACTGTGAGGCAAGAATATATTTTTAATCAACGCTACACGTGTTTCTGCGCTGGTAGGGAGTTTATAAAAGCTATAGCTAATACATAAATCTACCAGTTTGCCCTCAGGCTATTTATCTTATTGTTATTATTAATAACGGATCAAAGTTAAAAATATATATTATAAGATATATTAAGAGAAAAATAAGAATATGAATACTAATATAATAAAATAAACATATACTAAAAATATATAGATTAGGAATATATTTAAAAAAAATTAAAAATCAAACAAATTTTAAAAAATTGAAAAATTAAACACCTAAAATTACAAGTATATATATATATATATATATATATGTGTGTGTGTTTATGTATGTATGTATATGTATATATATATTTCTTTAATGGCCTTTTATCATTTTATAATAT
>NC_043014.1:19870111-19892611 GCF_006345805.1 Octopus sinensis | reverse complement strand
ACGGCAGGAATACAAAGTTTCACAAGCACAGAGAGGAATATATATGTTGCATGGACACGGCCAAACCAAGAAAGAAAGATCAGGCTTGGCCGAACACCGGTCAAGTGAGAAGAGAAGAGAGAGAGGTAGAGGCAGGATACAGAAGAATTAAGGAGGGACGAGAAAAAATAACAGGGACACAGTGAATTGAAAAGAGGAGGGAAAGTGAGCAAGAAGGGAAGGTAGGGAAATGTGAGAGATGGTGAACGAAGGAACGAAGAGCAGAATGAACGAATAAGCGAGAAAGGGCTGAAAGAAAGAAAGAAGAGAGTCGTACAAGATTTAGATAAATATATACCTACATATAAGAGATCAAATCGTAACTGAAGAAAGAAAACTCCGAATGACCCGTCCTTGTTTTCTTTGTATTGTCTACTTGGATATATATATTGAGGAACTCTCTATCAATATATAACTGGTTAAACCCAGTTGGTATCTGGATTGTTTACTTCCACTAATTATTTTTGCTTCCTCTAATTTTGAATGAGTATATATGAGTGTGTATATGTGTGTATACACGTATAGATATATACATATATATGTATATCTATCTATCTCTATCGATTGACCTTTTAGAGTCATCTTTACTGCCATCCCTTCTGCGGTAAATTTTGAAAGATTAAAAACTGTTCTCTGCCTCGTCCGCACAATAATCCATCTTTTACATTTTAAGAATATCTTACGGTTTCAATTGTGCTAGATATCGTGACCATTTATAATGGTTGAAATGTAGCAAAGAGTACTTTCTCGGAAATCCATACCCAAGTATACGATGAAACGTGCGGTCTGGTACATGTATACTTGTGTCTCAAAAATATAAGTTATAAAGTTACAAAAAAATATTCCAGGCACAGGATTTTGAAATATCTCGTCAATAAAACAAAAGTATCTTTTTCTCATGTAATTCAATTGATACATTGACATCAAGTGTGCATCTGACTTCTTCAACTCTGGATATTTCATCTTTCCTGTTGTGTTTAAGTATGACCGCAGTCTTCATTTTCAGGTTCTAGAACCATGCTTCTGGCCCGTCAATCTCAATATATTCAGTTGTATTTCTTATATTTTCTTTCTCACCCTTTCCGGATTGCTACGGCAACCAAATCATAACTTATAGGAAAGTATTATTTTACGCACTTCCTTTCACGGCTTGTAACATAATGGCTTATTCTTTATTTGTTAGTGGCCCACTCTTCCAATTTTCTGTGTGTGTGTGTCTGTGCGTGTGCGTGTGTGTGTATACATGTGTGTAAGAGGTGCCTGATGTAATTTCTTGCACCTGCCTTCTATAGAAGCAACATCCAATGTAAGATTTAATACTATGCTCTTTCTGAAGCAGGTATTTTTCGTTTCAAATGTCAATACACCAGTGTTCATTGAATTGTTATGTGTTCTGTTATTTTTGTGTAACATTTATCATTGTTCCTGAAAATAAAATTAAAAAAACACTGTGAACTTATATTTTGTATCTACACAAATGTATTTGATATGTTAATGACATTTGCATTTTAATGCTTGCAAATTTAAGTGAAATAGTCCCTGAATTTTTTTCTGTCTGCAAATGTTATCGCAGTGGTAAAACCCGGGACTTGTATGAGCTTAATACAGATATAAATCACGGCCAACCTCTTTGAGTGGGAACTGTTTAGTGTCTACATCACAACTAATGTTGAATTTTTCAGTTCTTAGATCCTTTAGAGTTTTTACAGTGATCAATTCAGAAAGGGCGGTGCTGGTATATGTACTGTAAGGCTGTTCTGAGCAATATGCTTGTTGTACGGTGAGAATTCTGACGGCCCTATTTTTCCTACTTTATTACGATATTAATTATTTTTGTCCTCTTAATAGGTCTGTTGGATCTGATACCATTACTTATTCCAGGAAACTTGTTCTTAGCCAAATAAAGAAACTGTATTGCAAAGTCCAACATGTTTACAATTACCAATAAAAATGCAATATTTGTGAGAAATGGGCACTGTAATGTAATCTACATTTGATACCTTAGTATTTGATCAAAACAGCTTCGGGCCATGAACATAAGAAAAGGTGTCAGATGTTTCTGTATACATTTACTGTTCTGTTAACAGCAGGACAGATTTCAGGATATGACAAAGAACATTATTCAGAAGCGATCTCCCTGCAGGTTATATTTCCAGTAATATACGATGACCGATTTAAATTGCTTGTTATAACTGCTTGAATGTTCATTATCAACTATGAGTTGTAGTAGAATTTTAGCTGATTGAAATATTTGAATAATTTGCTCATGTCTTAAGGGCATTCCTTGTAGACCGACCACATGTCGCCAAGTACCTGTGTTATTTACTGTTCTTTTTGTGTATTATTTTTATTAGTAAGTTGGTTAGTGAGTGTGCTCAAATTTATTATATGGTTGATAGTACAAAACACCTTCATGAACAGATCTACGCACCCAGCGCATATCTTATATATGATATTCTGTCTGGCTACTGCCTGGTTCGTGCCTACGAACTAAAGAGGTCAGAATTTATCAAGATTTTCAAAACATTTCAACCGAAAGTTCAAGACATCTCCCGAAACTGCACCTAGTCCGTTGCTGAATCAATTCACTGGTACCTATGGTAGCTGTTTACAATGAGAGGACTGGAATAAAGGGAACTGAATTGCCTTGCAAAAACACACTTAGACAACTCGTCCAAGAATCGAACCCGTACACTAATGATCATAAATCAAATATCGTAATCGCTAGACTACGCATCTTTATAACCTAGGTAGTTACTTTTCATTTGAACGGCTTAGCTATTCATTTAGAAAGAAGAAGATAATGGTAGCTGATTATTATTGAGGGATGTTTAACATACGATCTGATATATTATTCGTAAAATGTTATCAAACGTTGGCAATAAAAATTGAGTTATATATATATAAGCTTAGAGAGAGATCTCTGTGGTTATAAAGTTTGCTTCGCAACTTGGGTTTCGCTTAAATTTCATTACACATTACGTTGAGGATTGTTTATTCTATCATACCGTGTGTCGTGTGTGTGTGTGTGTGTGTGTGTGTGTGTGTATGTGTAAATGTGCCAGTGTTTGTGCATCTGGTGATGAGATACTTTTTAAGATAAGCTGTGACTTATTCCAGGTTTCGCTGTTATTTCTAGCATAGTGTCCCTCGTCGTGTGTTTCTTGATGGAATTAGACAGCGGGCAGTTGCTCAGTGTAGGACCCTGCACGAGCTTGCTACATAAATCGTTGCCAATAAGACATCACTGATTTTAACAAAATATTTTAGAAGCTGCTTACTTTCATATTGGTATTTCTTGTAGTTTCTTCAGCATCTCAATAACTGCTGAACTGATTCTCAGCGCCCTCTTCCCACACTTCCTTGATAAATAATAATATTTGCCGTTTATTTCTCATCAAGTGGTGTTATATACATACTTTATCACACGAATCCAACTCCAAAATGTTGAACAGATTAATTTTTTGAGCTTTCAAGGTTAACATCTGGTCGAAACAGTTGTTTCAAGTGAAGATGAAAAGCCCAGCAAAACATCCGTTTAAAGATGCAGTTGCAATTACATTAACCTCTTCCACATATACTGATTATATAATCTGAGGTATCTTCTTCTAAGTGTTTGTTTGATCATCTACATTTAACAAACAACTCGCCCCTTAAAACTCAATCTATCATCTTAAAAATAGAACAAATGGCAAAATGCAGTCAACAATAAACTATTCCGCAAAGGAGTAAGAAGAATGATCACAACATGAATGCTTGTACAGTTCTATATTTAAGAGATGAGGAATTATGTACCTTATTTACATTATTTACAAATGAAGGATTTTTGTCCTCATCTTGTTTGTTGTTAACATAACGCTTCGGCTGATATACCCTCCAGCCTTCATCAAGTGTCTTGGGGAAATTTCGAACCGGGGCTCTCATTCCTAAGGTATTTTTCGATGTTGTTGTTGTTGTTATTGTTATTATTATTATTATTATTATTATTATTATTACTTTTTTTTCTTCTTTCAAATTTGCTTCCATTTCTTGCCGAGTGTCTTCCCGACTCCTAGGGCAAAGAAAATCATAGTATACATTGGTAGGCCATTAAACCAAACTCAGTAGTTCGTTCATTTTTTTTTTTTTTTTTAAGTTAAATTAAAATACATGAGCAGCAACAGTTCTCACATCGACAATGCTCTTCTCAATACGTGTGATGTACCAGTTAAGACAATCTTTTGCACTTCTTGCAGGGATGGTAAGCCAGGGATCATTCTCATATAATTTTCGGTTCCCTTCTTGATCATTCCTAGTGCTCCTACGATCACTGGTATTGTAACCGCCTTGAGATGCCACATTTTCTCAATTTCAATGAGTAGGTCTTTATACTTTCTGAGCTTGTCAAACTCTTTCGCTGAGATATTATGATCACAGGGGATGCTCATGTCGATCAATAAGCAAACTTTATTGTTTTGGTCTTTCACAACAATATCTGGTTTATTGGCCTTGATGGTTCGGTCTGTATGTACTGGAAAGTCCCACAGAATGGTTACATTTTCACCTTCAGTTACAGCCTCAGGGTGGTGATTATACCACTTGTCGGCAGTTTTGATATTGTAATGCTGACTTATTAGCCAGTGGAGATATTGGCCAACTCTGTCATGTCTTAATTTATACTCCACTGGTGCTAAGACTTTACATCCAGAGATTAGGTGGTCCACTTTTTCAATCATGTCGTTGCAGAATCGGCATTTTGGGTCTACTCCATTTTTCATCACATTGGCCTGGTAGTTCCGGGTTAATAGGCTTTGATCTTGAGCAGCCAGGATGAAACCTTCGCTCTCTGCTTTTAGCCCTGAGCTCCGTAGCCACTGATGGGTTTGCTTCTGGTGAACATCAGCTTGTTTGCTGCGGGTCACATATTTGCCGTGCAGAGGTTTCTCCTCCCACCTATCAGCCAATTGCTCGTGCGCTTTTTTCATTGCCATCATTTTCACCTTCTTTGCAACAATAGTTGCTGTACTTCCCTCGGGTTGTTCAGTTTGGGTATCCTGCACGAGATCAATAGCAAATTTTTTGCTTTCCTTTATGATAGAATGAAGCTTCTTTCGTCTCTCGTGATTTTCCACGAGCTTTAGCATCCAGTCATTCGATATTTCGAGATATTTGGCCAGTCCAATTGTGGTTGTTTTTTAAGCTAGTTCAAATTGGATCAGACCTCGACCTCATTGGGCTCTGGGAAGGTAAAGGCGATCTACGTCTGCCTTTGGGTGGTGCATCCTATTACAACTCAGCAGCTTGCGTATTTTTCTATCTATATTCTTTACTTCACTCATATTCCAGTTCAACACATTGTAGCTATAAGTAACAACTGGAACTGCTAAGGAATTTATAGCTAACACCTTGTTACGTGCATTTAGTTCAGATTTTAGGACTGCACGAACTCTCCTATAACATTCCTTCCTGATTTTCTCTTTCATGCTTGCATGCTGAATACCAGAGCCTTCATTTATCCCTAAATATTTGTATGTTTGTTCTTGCTCAAGCTCTCTTATGACTGTGTCAACATCTAACACGACTGAATTTGTGGTCTTCACTTCCCTTTCTGGAAAGTGGCCTTGGCACACTTCTCAAGTCCAAACTCCATCCCGATGTCATCGCTGAATGCTTCACGGTGCGCAATAGGCCTTCAAGTTCATTATTGTCTTTACCATAAAGTTTTAAGTCATCCATATAAAATAGATGGCTTATTTTTTTATTAGCAATTTTATACCCATACCCTGTTCTGTTTAATTCACTTGTAAGGGGTATTAGGGCTATGCAGAATATTAAAGGTGAAAGTGAGTCACCTTGAAAAATTCCACAGTTGATGTTTATATTTTCTGAGGCAAGTACTCCATTAGAGTGGTATAATTGGAGATTCGTATTCCACAACGACATATTGTGCTTCAGGAAGTTTGAAATCACAGGGGAAATTTTGAAGATGTCCAGCGATCTCAAGATCCATGGATGCGGTATACTGTCGAAGGCCTTTTTGTAGTCAATCCATGCGGTGCTGAGATTTCTGCGCTTGTTGTGACAGTTCTCAAGGATCATACGATTGATTAGCAGTTGATCTTTGCATCCGTAAGAGCTGAACTAGCTTACCGTGTGCGCATGGGAGCGATGCGAGCCCGAAATTCGGCACCCTATCTTTACCGGGGGATTTCCAATTATGGGCCTTCGTGAGTGCCTTTCTTAGGTCTGCTATTGTGATGTCGTCCCATGCCTGTTGTAGTAAATTTTGGTAGGATCCTTCAGTTTGTATAATCCAGTCTGCATTTATGTTGTACGTCTTCTTGTCACTCCAAATCCTTTTCCAAAAGTTTTGAACTTCTTCCATGGGAGGGGGGTCTTTAACGGTTACTTTCTCCTTCCCTATTTCTCTGTAAAATTTTTTGGCATTGGATGTGAACAGCTTATTTTGCTTGTAAAACTTGTTTCTCTTCTCAAATCTTCGTATTCTTTGGGCTTTTGCTTGGACTTTTTGTTTCAGCGTTTCTTTTATTGATATCAGTTCTTCTCTTGGTGAGGATCCAAATTTTCTCTTCATCTTTCTTCCTGTTCTGGATCTTACATCATTTCCACATATTAGTTCATTTAATATTGATATTTCCCCTCTCATAAATTCAATCTCTTTTTCAATTTTACTTCTCCAGGTTTGATTTCTTCCCAGGTTTTGTTTTCTTTGTTTTTTAGGGGGCATACAGCTGGTTTCAATTGCCCTAGCAGAAGCGTAAATAATTTCATTTAACTCAGTAAAATCAGGTTTTAATTCTCGTATTATTTCATTGTTACATAGTTGCCAATTTGGATTTGTTTTTTATTTTGGTTTGTATTTGAGAGTTTATGAAGTGGTTCTCTATCATTCATACTTGTATGTCTTACAACTTCAAGCGTATTCAGGATTTTCTGCCTCATTTCTGCCATAGACTCTCTGTGTTCTTCAGCAAATGCGAGATCTTTAGTTACTGTTGTTTTTTCGTTTTCCTGGCTATCTTTAACAGGTACAATAGAATTTCTTGTATCTTCAGGCCTTTGCGTACTTTGGTCAGATGGCAGTCTTTCAATTAAGCCTTGTGGTGGGCTATACTGTTCATCTGATTCTTCATTTCCTTTGTGTCTTATATTTATGTCATTTTCCGTTGCGTGCTTGATCGCGCTTATTTCACTGTCTGTGAGTCTGTTATTTCTAAGGATATCCCTCCTCACATTTGCTAATTTGTTCTCGTCCAAATAGGGCCTACTGTCTTGATTCCGTGTTCTCCATATACTGTAAGAGTTTGCGGTGTGTCTCTCTTGAGATGGCCTACCTAATGCATAGTAATAAGCGTATATTACTTCTTTATACTCTTCTCGGGTCCATTTGTTCCGCTTACATTTTTCTTTCTGTGGTGGTTGTGGTGGTGAACTTGGAGGGCTCGAGTTGGGGGATTTCCCGTTCAAGTGACCATCCATGTCCGTATTCGGAGAAGAATTTGTGCCAGTTGATGACTTTTCGATCCCAGGCTGGCTCTTCCCTGGGGGACGCGCTTCCAGATTAACCATAGGACAAGCGATTCGGTATACTGATTTAGTTTTCCTTTTAGTTTCCAAAAACATTTTGGTGCTACGATAATGTTATCATTTTTTTAGCTTTGATTGGCTCGTGGGGAGACGGCCATCATTGCCGTTACAATTATAATCGTACCATTATAGCAGCCGTAGTCGGCTTATTATTGTTATTATCATCACCATTACCATCACTATCATCATTATCACCACCATTACCATCATCATTATCATCATCACCATCACCATCACCATCATCATCAATGATATTGTTTTATGTGTAGTCACAGCAGTATCTTATTGTTGTTATTTTTGTTTTTTTGTTATTTTTATTATTATTATTATTATTATTATTATTATTATTATTATATTATTATTATTATTATTATTATTATTATTATATTATTATTATTATTATTATTATTATTATTATTATTAGTCAGGCCATTGCCTGAAATCTAACTCGGAAACTTGGGGTTAGTAGCCCGCGCTCTTAACCACTACGCCATATTCCCATGAGCATATGGCACAGAAGTTAGATTATGTAGATTAGATTACAGTGCCCATTTCTCATAGACACTGCATTTATTTGGTAAATTCTAAACATTTTGCACTTAGCAATACAGCTTGTGAATGCTTGTGATCATTGCTTTGTTCAATCAGATTTCCGTTGGGCCTAAACAACAACACACCACCATCGTCATCATGATCATCATCATCATTATCATCATCATCATCATCATCATCATCATCATCATCATTATCTATCTGAGAATGTAATCTTCCACAAAATGGAGATATGATTTATCTAGATGGTAGGTTCTGTAGATCGCTCTCCTTTTTTTTCTTTTTGCTTGATTATAGTTTTGACTGGAGTAAAATGGCAGCAGACAGATTCATTAGCACGCTGGGCAAGCCGCTTAGCCGTATTTCATGTCTTTAAGTCCTGAGTTCAAATTCTGCTTTTCACCCCTTTCGAGGTCGATAAAGTAAGTACTAGTTTGTTCAATGGGGGTCGATGCAATCGACTTACCCCTCCCCCGAAATTGTAGGCCTTGTGTCAAAATTTGAAACCAATATTTTTGATTGGAGATCAAATAAAAGACTATAATTACATTCGTGCGCAGATTAAAACAAATACAAAATTTAGAAAAATATATTGGAAAATATTGTTTTCTAATTATATTAATCAAACATGTATATAATGAAGTAATTGTATGCTGTCAACTTAATGTGACAGTCCCATGAAGGGAATAATACTACTGCTATTTAGCCCTAGGAAGCACCACCGCTTTCTGTCATCTTTGACATATTTCCTGTGTCCTTACGTTTACAAGGGCAAGAGAAGCACCTCCACCCAGTTAACTCTTCATGGGACTGTGACATTAAGTTGACAGCATACAACTACTTTCTTGTATCACTACTGTATAAATCTCTCTGAAAGATTTAGAAGTGTATTATTTCTATCTATGTATATAATGAAAATAAGAATAACGTATTTTGAAACAATTATATGAATATAAAAAACTGTTTAATTTTGTTATTAAAAATGCATGGAACTCGGTTTTTCAATCGATTGAAATGCAGTGCATACCATAAACCACGTATCAGGGCTAACTTGGAAAAACGTTCTACGAAATGTTATACTTTTCAAATCCACGCGATAAGCAACCTTAATGACACCAACAAATTGTCTTTGGATTTTATTTCAAAAGTATAAGTGATTGATGCATTCGTTTCCTTTTTATGTTATGTAACACCGCATCTAGTATATAGGTGAGGGACAAGAATTCGACTCTCAGCAAAGGAAAAAATAATGGAGCGAAAACACATCTTCAAGTCCTTGTAGTGGAATTAATTTCACAATTTCTCAAAATAAAAATATTCGGAAGATGCATAATGGTAAAATTATCCTGTTTTGTTCCCATCCTCCTACACACATTATATGCTTTGTCTAAAGAAAACAATATTCTCTTCGGTTTTATTGACTGCAATTGAATAAATGAAACGGCTTGATTAAATCACATTTGACAAAATAATGAAAAAATAACGACGGAAGAAGTAAAAGTAATAGGCTACAAAAAGACAGGTAAAAAAGATCGAACTGAAAGAGAAGAAGAAGAAGAAGAAGAAGAAGAAGAAGAAGAAGAAGAGAAGAAGAAGAAGAAGAAGAAGAAGAAGAAGAAAAAGAAGAAGAAGAAGAAGAAGAAAAAGAAGAAGAAGAAAGAAGAAGACCAAGTAAAGAACAACAATAAGAGCAAGAATACGAAGGAGGAGGAGTAGAATAACGTGCAGTGAGTTCTGTTAATTAAGTCAGAACATGCAATTTCAAAAATGAATACCGTATAATAGAAATAGCGCACACATTACACATGTGTTTCCAAGTTCTGACTATCATTCATTAAAATTGAAGTTATTAAAATCTGATTTGTTATTTGCTTTCCTTGACATATCTTCAGCATGCATTGCATGCCTTGCACTAATGCTGGGAACACTACTCTTATACTCGCATATATGTATGTATGCATGTATGTATGTATATACATATACATACATACATACATACATACATACATACATACATACATACATACATACATACATACATACATACATACATACATACATATACATACATACATATATATGTGTATATAATGCACTATTTTTTAACCTTCCACGTTTTCTATATACTTCATTTTCAATTTCTCGCGTTCCATCTCTCATTCAAATTTTAATTCGTTATGTGGTTTGTGCCTGATGAATATGTTTGAGGTATTTCTCAACATATGAAACTATTAATATCTCAACAAAACATACATACATATGTACTGACCAGCCTATTCGCGACCCGGACAGAGATATTAACGTTATTACTTTACTATATATATATATATATATATATATATATATATATATATATATATATATATATATATATATATATAATTGAATAAGTTGGAGTCAACAACAAGGAGTACAGGGGAACCTTTGTTTGTAATCACTACAATTGTTTCCACGCAACGACGTTCTCCAGGTTCGTAGGTACTTGTTTATGTAACCGTTTCCCTTGTGTTTCGTTAGGTGATATATAAATATTGCTTATATTTCGTAAAGTCAAATATTTGACTTCGACCGTATCCTTTCTGCCTGTCGTGGTTGAACGATGTTGTAGTAACCACTTGTTGTTTCAAAATGTGCAGTAATGATTACAAATAAATGCTCCTCTGTACTCCTTGTTGACTCCAACTTCAATTATACATTCACACACTACAGAAGCCCCAACGCAAATCTGGCAGTAGGTACACTATTACTGTTGGATAGTACTGGGTGAAATCTGAAGGTGGACGGGCATTATACTGTACTCTACTACGTTCTTCACAGAAAATAACCTGAGCGGTATATATATATATATACACACAATATTTGGGGTTAACAGAAAAACTATCATTGGCTTTCATGCCAAGAATTCTCAGCAATTAACAAGCCTGACACACTGGAAACTTGGTACTCGTCACCATCTTGGAGGGGAATATTCTCATCAATGGTGAAGGCGAGTGCCACAGGGAAGATAAATGGCGAATTAAACCAATGGTAGCCTTATTAAACAACGAATAAAAAGCACATATGGCTATGCGGCGTTGAGCACTCATTTTCACTGTTCGATACTTCGATATTAGTGTATGTATATATATATTATATATATATATATATATTCATATAATATATATGTGTGTATATATACATACATATATATATAATATATATATATGTGCGTGTATGTATGCACACTCTCACGCACTGGGTTTGGTGTACCAAGTTAATTTGGTGGTCCCTTGATCTTCTATAAATTTCTTTTGCTTAATATAATTACTACCTACCCCTGTATATAGCATGTATATGATGTATATACTTTTAGACAACTCAGCTGCGAGACTTAGATCTTTTTCGCAGACCGTAGTTTCGATCTACGTGCAGAGTGGGGTATGGACCCAGCACGTTTCCACTTTATCATCTGCGCAGCAAGTGGATAAACAAGTATATAATATATTTATCTTATATCTTTTTCATCTTATGCTAACTTTTAACATTTTATTTATTTATATATGTATTCGTTTATATACATTGAACTGTTTTAAATGTACGCTGTATGGTAACTACTCATGTGTTTCTTTCAATTTCTATCTACCAAATCGACTCACAACGCTTTGGTCGACTCAAGGCTATAGTACAAGATACTTGCCCAAGATATCAGACAGTGGGACTGAGGCCTATGCATGTGCGTGTATATATATATATATATATATATATATATATATATATATACAGAGAGAGAGAGAGAGAGAGAGAGAGAGAGAGAGAGAGAGACCAAAACCTATTTGCCAACGTAAATAGTAACAATACTACAGAGTAAAATCTATTTGACAACATGAATTGACAGTCCTAATTAGGACAACATTACTACCCTTTTTTAGCCCCAGGAAAACATCTTTTCCAGCTGGCTACCGACGCACCACTGTTAGAACTTCTCGCTCAAAGATTTGGGTCCGATTGTTTTCCTCTTTACGAGGTCAGTAACTGTGTGTCACTCTAAGTATATACTTCGAACAAGATTATCCTGTACCGATGAAGAGAAATAACTCAGAAACAATGGTCCGCAGGTACCGTTTAAGTTTGAGTGGGGACATTAGCTCCCTTGTTCGAGGTATACGGGCGCAGTTGTGCGTCGGTAGCCAGCTGGAAAAGATGTTTTCCTGCGGCTAAAAAGGGTAGTAACATCGTCCTAAGCAGGACTGTCAATTCATGTTGGCAAATAGATTTTACTCTGTAGTACAGTTACTGTTTACTTCTCGCTCAGAGATTTGAGGCTGATTGTTTTCCTTCTTATATATATAAGAGTCTGATAGAATAAGTACCAGGCTTACAAAGAATAAGTCCTGGGGTCGATTCGTTCGACTAAAGGCGGTGCTCCTGCATGGTCACATTCAAATGACTAAAACAAAAGAATTTACATGTTTTTATGTTTGCCACAGAGTGGGACTGAATCCGGAACCATGTGGTTAGGAAGCAAGCTCCTTATCTCTTACCGCACAGCCACATGATATAAAACTATAATTATTATTTTCTGTACCGTTAAACTGTAATTATAGAAAGAAGATAGACAGAAGAAAGCTAAATAGCTTCAGACAGGAAGTGAGTGAAATATATAGTTGTTTAGATACATTGATACATGCGTAAATACTCTGATGAACACACCTGCTTTCACATACAATAAGTTTTGCTGTGTGTGTGTGTGTGTCTATGTGTATGAATGTGTGAATATCTGTGTTTCGTAATGTGTATATGCAGTGAAATCTTACTGAGACAATGTTTGCATCGGATACTATTCTTTAAAATGTTTAAATTAAGTCTCCCATTCCTTCTCTTTCTTACTCACTCCGTCGCTACTCACATAGAAAAATACATAGACGCACATAAACTATCTACAGGGATAACCATTATCTATGTAGATTTACTAAATCTCTATCAATGAGTTATTTTTGTTCATTCTTCATCTATTTGTTTGTTTGTCTAAGTATCAGCTATTTTATCTCTGTAACCGTCTTCTAATCGTTATTTAAAATATTTATTATAGTTCCGTATTTTCCGCACGAAATTAAAAACAAAGATCTATAAATTATTCAGTAACAGTTTAAATACGATAATCATATGTACTGGTCACGTGAATATTATATTACACACACACACACACACACACACACACACACACACACACACACACACACATACACACACATATGCTTTTATTCTTTTCCCTGCTTTAGTCATTTGACTTTGAACATGCTGGGGCATGCCTTTAGTCGAACAAATCGACCGCAGGACTTATTCTTTATACTCCTGGTACTTTTTGTCGGTCTATTTTGCTGAGCCACTAAGTTACGGGGACGTAAACACACTAACATTGGTTGTCAATCGATGTTGGGGGGACAAGCACAGGCACACTAGTACACACACACATACACACACCACATTCACACACACACACACACAAACATATACGATGGGCTTCTTTCAGTTCCCGTCTACCAAGTCCACTCACAAAGCTTTGATTGGTCCGAAGATATAGTAGGATACATTTGCCCAAGGTACCACACAGTGGGACTGAATCCGGGACCATGTGGTTGGTAAGCAAGCTTCTTATCACACAGCTACAGAAAGAGAGAGCGAGAGAGAGAGAATTAGAGAGAGAGAGAGAGAGAGAGAGAGAGAGAGAGAGAGAGAGAGAGGAGAGAGTGATACATACATAGAAATGTATATATGCATACTTAAGCAGGGAAAAGAAAGTTAATTACGCCAACTCCAGGTCTGAATTGGTACTTAATTTTATTGACCCCGAAAGCAGAAAGGGAATGTCGGCCACGAGGAAATTTGATATCAGGACCTAAAAAATGGCGCAAAACATTTTACGTGTGATAATGATTCTGCCATTTCGCCGCTTAAACATGGAATATAGTAATAATGCTTTCTGTTTAAGGCACAAGGCTAGGAATTTTTGATGGGTTGGGAGGAGAAGAGTTGATTACAAGGACCCCACTGCTTAACTGGTACTTATTTTATCAACCCCAAAATGATAAACGGCTGAGGACCTCCGCAGATTTGAACACAAAACGTAAAGACGGATGAAATGCCGTTGAGCATTTTGCCTGGCTTGCTACCGATTCTGCCACATTGCCGCTTTAATAATAATAATAATAATAATAATAATAATAATAATAATGATAATAATAATAATAATGATAATAATAATAATAATAATAATAATAATAATAATAATAATAATAATAATAATAATAATAATAATAACAAACATAATAACAAAAATAACAAACATCGAAAACAAGGACATCGTATGGAGCCAAAGATTTACTAACAAAGGATTGGACTGTATCCGAGTAAGTAATACTAATTGAAATTTATTACTATTTTCGAAACGAAATGATGTATTTTGACTCGATATCATCTCCACCTCTAGCACAACACGTATAAACATGCGTGGAACATTACGATTAATCAACACCAGATCATCCCCGACCTCAAACACCATGTACAAAGGAACTACGAAGAAATTAAATACCAGCGATATTATTCAACCCAAGAATAACAATCGGGAGGTACGTACTTTAAACTTACAACACAAAATGTACGAAAAACTACACGTGCAAAACAATGTGACAACAGAAATGAACGGACCGGTATCCTACGAAAATGACGACCTTCAAAATAATGGGCCGGACGTTGTTCCTCATGTCCCGCAAATAAAACCCAAAAGACATAAATGGACACGTGAGGAATACATTTCTATCCTACACGCATACTTCACAGCAGTGGTCTACCCAAAAAATGAAAACACAACAACACATACATATAAAATATGGGAGGAAAATAACATAAATATAGACTTGGATACAGCAATGAACCCTAATAAATTAGCTAACGTACGAAGATACATTCTCAACGCAAAAAAAAATATCAGAAATAGAAATAGAACATCTAAAAGAAAAAATACACCAGGAAAATATAGATAGAAGCCACACAACAATGCCCAATAATATAAACACTGAAACAGTAAAACACGAAGACAACCGTAACATTCCCAACAAACACGATGTAAACTAAAAACAAAAAAACCAGACCCTAAGGATGCATAATAATACACGACAAACAGCAAGCCAAAACACGGCAAACAAACATATAAATAAGAAAGAAAGCGACACAAAGCTAAAACCTGGACACAATGAATGGGAGCCTAATGATTATGATAATATAAAAAGTAAAATAATCAAAGAACTGAAAACCATAGAGCTCAAAATGGACCACCGACCATACCTCCCAAAAATCAAAATAGACGAAACAACAACACCAATTATAAACAGCATAAATCTAGCCGTTACGGAACTAATAGCCACTGAACAAAAAGCGATATCACTGAGGTAAATGACTTAGTATACGCAGCAGCCACTGAAGCCATAAAAGAAGCTGGATACTCACTCAAACCCATCCAAACAGGAGTACCACCACCCAAACAAACCCTGTGGATAAATAATATCCAAAACAAAATACAAAAAATGAAAAAAGATCTGTCGATTCTTAATGAAATCAGCAAACAATCAACGCTACTGAGCAACAAAAAGAGAACAAAAATACTCCGCAAATATACCATCGCAGAAAAAGACTTACCTGAGATAAAAGAAAAGCTGAAGCAAGATATCCTTGCCAAAGCACAAAGGATCCGCCGGTACGAGAAACGCCAGCGCTTCTTTGAACAAAACAAAAAGTTCAACTCCAACCCCAAAAAGTTCTACCAAGAACTTGGCAAAAATAAAATAGAAATTCCTGCAGCACACACGGCAGAAGAGGTGGAAGAATTCTGGAGAGAAATATGGTCGGCGAACGAACAACCAAAAAAAAGGAGTATTAAAACAACAAACTCAGCATCTGATCAATTTTGGACCCCCATAACAACTGAAGATGTCACCCAGGCACTGCAAAGACTAAGCAACTGGAAGGCACCTGGGCATGACAAGATCCCCAACTTCTGGTTGAAATATCTAACAGGAATGC
Organism: Octopus sinensis; assembly: GCF_006345805.1. NCBI lineage: Eukaryota > Metazoa > Mollusca > Cephalopoda > Octopoda > Octopodidae > Octopus > Octopus sinensis. The sequence continues at coordinate 19,876,378 of NC_043014.1, read as the reverse complement.
ACAAAAAGCTGGCTGAAAACTTTAACAGCATACTAGCAGAGCCAGAGACAATGCCTGAATGGCTCTCGAAGGGGAAAACTATCTTAATTCCCAAATCAAATGACACAGCAAAACCAGAAAACTACAGACCAATAACCTGTCTCCCTACAATGTACAAGGCATTTACTGCAGTGATATCGCAAAGATTGTACAAGCACCTTGACGAAAACAACCTGTTTCCAGAAGAGCAGAAAGTATGCCGCAAAGGCTCATATGGCTGTAAAGATCAACTAATGATTAATAAAGCCATAACTGAAGACAGCCACAGAAAGAAGAAAGGCCTCAGTATGGCCTGGATCGACTACAAAAAGGCGTTTGATAGCATCCCCCACACATGGATCCTCGAAACACCAGCCATTAACAAAGTAGCACCAACAATTATAAAATTCATAGGGCACTCTATGAATAGATGGCAAACAGTGCTACAGCTCCAAACAAAAGAGGGACTCTTGAAAACCAAAGCCATCCCCATTAGAAGAGGAATATTCCAGGGAGACACGCCCTCTCCACTCCTTTTCAGCTTGGCACTGTCACCTCTATCTGATATGCTAAATAGAACTGGATGCGGATATAAATGTTGCGGCAAAACTATCAGCCACCTTTTTATATATGGATGACCTAAAACTATACGCTGCAAATGACAATCAGCTGGAAACACTATTAAAGACAGTCCATGGATTTACCAAAGAAATAGATATGAAATTTGGATTAGAAAAATGCGCCAAAGTAACCATGAAAAGAGGAAAACTAGTTAAGAGTAGCAACATCACACTAGATAAAACCAATGAAATAAAAGAATTAGACCAAAGCCAAACTTACAAATACTTAGGAATCCACGAACTAGATAAGACACAACAGACACACAACTGAAAGAGAAAATAAAAAAAGTATATTATAGACGAGTTAGATCAATACTAAAAACAGAGCTCAATGCTAAAAACAAGATAATAGGTATTAACAGTTTAGCTGTCCCAGTTATAAGTTACAGCTACAATATCCTTAACTGGACACTAAATGAACTGACCAAAATAGATAGGAAAACAAGAAAAATAATGACAGGATCTAGGAGGCATCACCTAAAATCTGACATAGAAAGACTATATATACAACGTATAGAAGATGATAGAGGCCTTATACAGCTGGAAAACTACTATAAAATAACTACCATAGGACTGCAAAAATATCTACTTCAGAAGGAAGGAAAACTGATACTAATAGCGGCAAAACACGAGCAAAACAAAAAACTGTTCTCAGTATTTAAGGAAGCTGACAAATACAAACAAGAAATCATACCACCTAATAAATATGAAGAAGAAGAAGAAGAAGAAGAAGAAGAAGAAGAAGAAGAAGAAGATGACGAAACAACAAAAGCTATAAAACAAATGAGATCCAAACTAAAAATAGAACAGCAACGAACCATGATAAAACGATGGCAAGAAAAGCCCCTTCATGGTAAATACTGGACTAAACTAAACGCAAAAGAAATAGACAAAGAAAAATCCTAGCAATGGTTGAGAAGCTCAGGACTCAAAGCAGAGACAGTGGGATTTTTAATTGCAGCACAAGACCAAAGCCTCCCCACCAGAAATTACCAAAAGCATGTAATGAAAAGAAATATAACAAGTAACTGCAGAATATGTGGAGATGGACAAGAAACAATAAATCATATTATCTCTAGCTGCCCAGTCCTTGCTAAGAAGGAATATATTCACAGACATGACAAAGTTGGAACCTACATACATTGGAAGCTACGCCAACATTATGGAATAACAACAGAAAAAAGATGGTATAGGCACACACCAGAAAAGGTCACAGAAAACGAGAAAGCAACCATACTCTGGGATATGCCGATACACACAGATAGAGAAATTAAGGCCAACAGACCAGATATAGTTGTCAGAGATCATGAAGAAAAAAAATGCTTTCTAATTGATGTATCAATACCGGCAGATGAAAACGTGTCTCTAAAAGAAATGGAGAAACTCTCAAAATACAAAGACCTGGAAATAGAGGTAACCAGAATGTAGAATCTAAAAACAGAAACAATTCCTATCATAGTAGGTGCATTAGGCATGATAAAAAATATTCAGACAAATACATAACAAAAACACCAGGACTTACAAACACATATAACATACAGAAAGTTGCACTACTAGGCACTGTACATATCCTACGCAGAACACTTTCCATACAATAACCATCAGAGCATCACAACAAATCACAGCACATACCCAAGGCACACAGAGCTGCGCTCGGTAGTGAAGTGAAAGCACGCTATAAAAATAAAACTACGGAATAATAATAATAATAATAATAATAATAATAATAATAATAATAATAATAATAATAATAATAATAATAATAATAATAATAATAATAATAATAATAATAATAATAATGGGGGAGTCTCATAGTCTTGTCTGAGCATCATAGCCATGTGTTGAAATGAATTATTTGAGGTTTGAATAATTCACCTCTGGAAGCATGGGTGTTTTGTTTATTATCCTTAAATAACCCTTATTGTGGGACCTTTTGAGCAGGATGGGCTACTCGACCTGAAGAAAATTCTAACTGCACCCCCACCTGCAAAGTCATGCGCTGTTTGTCTTGATATGTGATCACTATGTTGCGCACATATGGTTATGATGCATGTGACTGGTGAACCCTAATCAGACGCGTGAGTGGATTTGGTAGACGGAAACTGAAAGAAGCCCGTCGTATGTATGTATATATATATATGTATGTGTGTGTGTCTGTATTTGTCCCTCCAACTTCGCTTAACAACTGGTGTGTTTATGACCCCGTAACTTAGCGGTTCGTCAAAAGAGACCGATAGAATAAATACTAAGCTTATAATGAATAAGTCCTGGGATCGATTTGGTCGACTAAAGGTGGCATTGCAGCATGGCCACAGTCAAATGAGTGAAACAAGTAAAAGAGTAAAAGTGATACGCGGTATACACTGAAAAAGAATGGACGTATGCAAAGGATATAAAGGTAAATAAAGGATAATAGCTCACCGCCGTTGGAATATAGTAATAATAAGGATTCATATTCTCCATGCTACTGACGCAGTACTTAATTGATTTCATCGTTAGTTAAGTGCGTTAAATATATTTGATGTAGTTAATTTTAATTATTCAAAATTACACGTTAACTTAGGAAAATAAATTATTATCTAAATGCCTGAGGCAGGAATTACCAACTTTGAAATTTTGATTAATTAAAATTAATTAGGTATCGGATGACGCTGGGAGTGACTAATTTGCAGCAGTGTACTGACAACTGAATGTCTGCCTTTTAAATTTGAGAAAGAAAAATAATGGAGAAATTTTAGTTGAAACACTGAACATAGAGAGTTATAACCGTTGAGCTAGTCTATTATGGCCGTCGATTTATGGTTTTCTATTCCTCAATACAATCATAAGGCAGATCTGCATGACTCTCTTGAAGTAATATCAATCCGCAGTGCATTGTAATTAGTAACAGATACCGTTAAAGTACTTGTGGTTGATAACGTGATGCAACTCCTTGGAAAAGAAAACGACCTCACACCATGTTCTCATTATAACCTGAACAAGCAGGCCGTTATCTTCTAATGGGAATTTACACAGCAGAACATTGTCTTTTTGAATCTTCGCCAGTTGAATGTAACGACGTACATTCTACGTTAACGTTTGGCATTTGACCAGCTTCCATTCTTGTTTCGTTTACTGTCGTAATGGTATTATCATATTTAGTGTGATCAAACACTACCAGAATGCAGCGTGTTATCAAAAACAATACGAATTTGGATCGCACTCAATGGTAAAATATCATCAAAACAAAATGAATTAATATTAAAATTTTATATGAAAAATATCAAACAATATCTCAAATGTTTTATTAAGTATGTAAAAAAGGGTAACAGTGCCGTATGTTGTATTAAAAATATTATTCCTTATAGCACTAAACAATATTTTAAATTATTTGATCGACCAATTTGTAAAATAATGCTGCCAGACATTTAAAAAGAACCATTCTTACAAACAGTATTAAGTAATATCTGTTTTAATTTTTGGCACAGGGCCAGCAAATTTGGGGGAGGGAGTAAGTCAATTAAATCGACCCAGTGTATAACTGGTACTTATTTCATCGATTCCCGAGGGATGAAAGGCAGAGTCGACCCCGGCTGAATTTGAACTCAGAACTTAAAGACGGACGAAAATGCTGCTACGCATTTTGCCTGACGAGCTAACGATTCGCCACCTTAAGTAATTTTAAAATTTGTATGAAAAATGCTAAGTCTGACAGGAAGGTCGCAGTTTCAGTCTTTATGAGGCAAAGTCTGTTGAATAAAGGCTCCGTTGCGGCTAAACTACAAAATATTTCTAAGCAAGATCAATTTCTGTATCAAATACACTATCAAAAAGAACACAACATATGAAGGAAAAAAACCCCCAAAAAACAACAAAAAAAAAAGAATAAAAGAATAAAACAATTGCATCTTGTCAGACAAGTGATGGTTTCCGATATGAAATGAAAAAATGTTATCAAAACTGCAGGATCAATCATCAGTCGGTGACAAATATATGATATACCTTCGAAAACTGTATATAACTAAGAAGAGCTGTATAACAAGAAATGCTGTGTAGTTGTTTGACATCAATGGGCCTCGAGTTTATCTTACGATATGTTCAGATACGTACGATAATCTCCAGCCTGAATACACATACCAACAAAAATAGTTGAGTTAAGAACAAAACTAACTGCTTAACGTCTCTGTCGATATATCGGTTGCTTTTTTATAGCAGATGTCCCAGATTCATTTTATGTTCTCCCTTACATTTACCTGATTGCGCGGAAAACTGATTAATACCTGGATGTTATGCTAAGTTTACTTTTCACAAATTAGTTTCATTTATGGAACTAAAGTAAAGTTTCTTTTGCTCACTCTATCTCTCCCATTCTACACATCAACCATATGTGTGTACTTGTGTATATATATATATATATATATGTATATATATATATATATATATATATATATATAGAGAGAGAGAGAGAGAGAGAGAGAATATAGATAGGTAGATAGATAGAGATAGAGAGATAGATAGAGAGAATGCGTGCGCGCGCGAGTGCAAACATACACATACATAGTGCAGCTGTTTCTGTTGTGCGTGTATCTGAGCATGATTATCTAATTCTACAGAGCCTTAGGAAAATCATACTTGTGTGATTATAGAATAAAATCGATACGAATTATTTCTGAAAATGCTGTCCGAAATAGATTGACGTATTTTTAGCATTCAGAGGGATATTCATTTAGCTTTGTTCTCAGGGCAGTTATTTCTGGCCAGCGCACTCAATACAATATTGCTTCAGTTAACTTAAGAAATAACGAATTTTGGTACCAGACTTTTCTGGAAAACTTTTCTTCTGAGAAGATAATTACAACTTGAACAGCTATTTTAGTATTTTAAAACATACAAGAACTTAAATTTTCTTTGCGTTTATTTCTAGAGATGTCACCATTTTCATCGCACTCACGAAACAAAGAAAAACCAAATATATTTATCGTTGCGTGTTCTACATTCATTAAAATGCCTCTTCCACGTTTGAAAAATGTGTAATTGTTAAAAAGAATTCCTTAAATCGGCACAAAGCGACATATTTAGAAGAGTTGAGTATATTTATTCTACACATTATTTTGTAGTCTACAGAATAAGCTAAGCCCAAGTAGAATTTTACCGGAGCTGAATTCCAAATGCAAAACGATGTAAATGAATGTGAAAATGATTTTATATCCGGCACAGCTCTGAATAATTCATAATTCAGGAAACCACCATTAACCTATACTTTCGTAGACAAATATAAAATGTAGTGTGTGAAATAGATTACAGTTAATGGAGGTCACAAGTTTTGAAGTATTAAACTCATTTTTACATGTGATAATAAATTCGAAATGAAGACCTATAATATGTTTTGAAAAAAAAATTTTTTCAAAAATATTTTTAAAATATGTTTTCCTACATCGAAATCTACTGGGATTGATCACATAAGAAAATAAGTGGATATGTAAATATTAAAGATACGGTCTCCTGGGAAATTCTCATTTTACGAATATGGATGCTGCAAATACGTATGTATAAGCATAATTCTGTGACAATGTTGATTCCGCGCTATTCTACAACTACGACTACCGCTAATGTATATAAAGAGAAAAACGTATTTCTTCACAGGCTAGTG
>NC_043014.1:19852611-19867611 GCF_006345805.1 Octopus sinensis | reverse complement strand
TCGATTGTCTTTACGTTCTGAGTTCAAATTCCACCAAGATCGACTTTGCCTCTCATCCTTTCGAAGTCGATATGTTAAGTACCAGTTGCGTACTGGGGTTGGTCCAATCGACTGGCCCCCTCTCCAAAAATTTCGGGCCTAGTGCCTAGAGTAGAAAAGAATATATTTGTAATGTATAACGCAGTATTAATAAGAAAGAAAGATGTGACAGAGGGGGAAAACGGTTATCTTATAAAATTCCTTAGCTTATTGCTATTTGTGGTGAACTCGTAGCTGAGTGCTAGAATAACACCTTAGAGCTACGCCGGATTGTCAATCGTAGGGTTCAATTTACACACAAACACACACACATACACATACACACACACACACACACACACACACACACACTCGCACACACACGCACACACACACACACAAACACACACACACACACACACAAACACACACACACACACACATATTCTTTTTTAAGGCGCCGAGCTGGCAGAAACTTTAGCACGCCGGGCGAAATACTTCTGAGTTCAAATTCCGCCGAGGTTGACTTTAGCTTTCATCCTTTCGGGGTCGATTAAATAAGTACCAGTTACGCACTGGGGTCGATATAATCGACTTAATCCGTTTGTCTGTCTTTGTTTGTCCTCTCTGTGTTTAGCCCCTTGTGGGTAGTAAAGAAATAGGTATTTCGTCTGCCGTTATGTTCTGAGTTCAAATTCAGCCGACGTTGACCTTGCCTTTGACCCATTCGGGGTCAATTAATTAAGTGCTAGTTAGGTACTGGGGTCGATGTAATTGGCTTATTCCTTTTGTTTCTCCCTATTTGTCCCGTGCGCAATAAATTTTTTTTATAAATGTATATATTCTTCCGGCTCTGTACGATCTGAGTTCAAAAGCAGCTGAAGTTGACTTTCCCTTTCACCTTTCCGTGGTTTTTACAGTAAATATCAATTAGATACTGCAGTTGATTTAATAGTCCAACCCCTTCCACCAAGCAAATATTGCTGGGCTTGTGCTAAAATTTGAAAGCATTCTTATTTTTGCTTTCAGAAATACTAGTGGTATTAGTGATGGTAGTAGTGGTAGTAGTAGCAGAAACAGCAGCGCTAGAAGTAGTAGTAGCAGTAGTAATAATAGTTGTAGAAGTAGTATTAGTAGTAGTAGTAGTAGTAGTAGTAGTTGTGATGGTTGTAATATCAGTACTAGTAGTAGATTAGGAGAATAGACCTAATTAACCCTTTGTGATATCTTCTCAGTTCATATTCTATTGCCCTTTAATCTCTTCTGGGGTCAATTCAAACCGACACCCCAAAATTGCGGTCCTTATGCTTAGATTAGAAACAATTGTAAATGCTCGTTGTTGATGTGGACTTTGCTGCCGTTGACTTTGCTAGTTAGAAGGGTTAATAACCTATTCTTTAATGGTATGTCGGTTTTCAAGAATTTCTTCTCGTTTTGGAGTTAGTCGCAATTGTCATCTGAAGTGGAGATAATTACTATAAATCTGGCATTTAAACTGGCACTCCGTGAGTTACGACGACCAGGATTCCAGGTGATCCAATCAACGGAACAGCTTGCTCGTAAAATTAACCTACAAGTGGATGAGCATTCCACAGACACGTGTACACTTAGTGTAGTTAATTAGAAGATTCAGCGTGACAGAGAATGAGACAAGGTTGGCTCTTTGAAATGCAGGTATCACTTATTTTTGCCAGTTGAGTAGACTGAGACAGAGAGCGGATGGAGGGGGTTAATTTCAGAGAAGAACTTTCATTCCAATCGTATCCATTTGTAAAACATTTTATTTAGATATAACTATGAAATCATAGAGAAGTAATCATATTTATCATCGATACAATACACAATGTGATTCGTACACTGTTGTCTTTCGTAAAGCGGTTTAAAGATTGTAGCATTATTTGTATACAGATAAGTAGTCTGGTTAAATATGTGGACACAAATATTACAAACTACATCGAAGGTGATCGATACCGAACTAGGTTGAAATGGCGCTGATTTGCTGATTTAATGTATATGAGAACGAGGCCAGGAGAATAATACATTCTTATAAGGAATTGCTTATAGCTTTCTATGTTATATGGTGTATTAAAGAATTAGGATCTCTATCTCTAAAACACACTTCCTCTGAGACCCACTCATATTCACATACATGTATACAGACATGAATATGTGTGTATATGTGTGTGTGTACATGTGTATATATATATATATATATATATATATATATATAAAAGTATGTATGTATATATACATACGCACACTCACACATATTCACATATCTGTATAAACGTGAGTATAAATATTTTGTCCTATTTTTTTCCCGATCATGTTGTTAGATAACAACGAATTTTAGTTACTTCCTCAAGTACAAACGACTGAAGATGAATGACAACAATATGACGGCACCACCTCCAAACTTTAGGAAAAATAAAAATACGCATATAACAGAACATCGAAAACAAATGAGGCTACAAAAACGTGAGAAGGAGACTACGAGCGCTAATCGTCTACCTCAAGTTCTCTTACTCATTGTTACATACTCTCTCCTTGCTTGTTTGCCTATCGTGTCACTCTGGTTATCATTCTCTCTTTCTCTCTCTCTCTCTCTCTCTCTCTGCTTGTAAATCTTTCTCACTTTCTCTCTCTTTGTCTCTATCTCTCTCACTCTCTCTCTCTCACTCCCTCCTCTCTCCCTCTCTCTCTCGCCCTTCCAATACACACTTCAGGAAATAATCACTTTCAAGTGTATAAGAAATTATCAGACAACACATCTCAGATGAAAGAAGAAGAATTATAGGAATACACAACCACACACACACGCACACACACACACACACATACACACACACACACACACACACACACACACACACACACACTCACACACACACACATGCACACACATATACATTTATATTTAGCTATGCACGTATATACATGTATATGCGTGTGTGTATGCGTGTGAATTTGAACACAAACATCAGTTCATACATTCAGCCAGGCTCACACTCTAACATGAATAAAAGAGTGTATATAAATATTGATGTATTTATATATATAAACATATACATACATACATACATATTTACATATATCTATATATATATATATAAACATATACATATATACATATACATACATATAATTATATACATATATATATAGTTATGTATATGTGTGAGTGTGTGTGTGTGTATATATATTCTTTTATTATTTTACTTGTTTCAGTCATTTGCCAGCGGCCATGCTGGAGGACCACCTTATTCTGTTGTTTCTTGGGGAAGTCATTACGCCAATAACACACGCACAAGTTCAATTTCATTTCTGTATCATTAGTCAATTGGTTAAGTATCTATACAACTAACAAATCGATTGCTTATTTAGAACTTCATTGTGTATTCGTTTCTGTTCCTCCATCGCCGTTTCCAACCTTTACAGTTACTCCTGTTTTCGCATATTGCTTCGAAGGCTACATTCCTCAACATGACGAAGACAACTTTTTAAACGAGTTGTTTGTTCCTTCTCGAGCCACGCCTGGCTCATAAGGGCCGGTTTTCCGGTTTCCTTCGCGTATAGGTTCCCCACCTGGACGGGACGCCGGTCTATCGCAGATGAGCTGCAAGATGCAGGAGGAAAGAGTGAGAGAAAGTTGTGGCGAAAGAGTCAGCAGAAGTTCGCCATTACCTTCTGCCGGAGCCGCGTGGAGCTTAGGTGTTTCGCTCATAAACACACACATCGCCCGGTCTGAGATTCGAACCCGCGATCCCTCGACCGCGAGTTCGCTGCTCTAACCACTAGGACATGTGCCTCCACGAGTTGGGGATCACAAGTTGGGAGATCACGAGTCACTGTAAAGTTTGCAAACGGCAAGGAAAGGATTTTATGGTAATTTCATATTCTTTGAAGTTTATATTTTATGTTCTGGCATTAAAAAAAATCACACCTTTTTTTTACCAATTCATGTATCAAAAAGAGAAGAAACATCGATTAAGCTACATACATTTTCTCTTCATCACGTACGATATTATCCTGGGGTGAATGTTCTATTTAGGTATTCCTTTGAATATTTATATCCCATAGTACATTTATATGGATGTTTTCAAGGATATTTTCTGTTTTATTATCATACTATTTTCCCTTATCTTCAAATAACTTGGCTTTTACATATTCCACGGTGTATGCTTGTTACAATATTGTCATATTTCTCGTTCTTATAAATCCTCTGAGTAGTCATTTTACATTCAGATACTATATGCGCAACTGTCTCTTCTCTTTCACTACACATTCTACATGGAGCCGAGGTGTCTTCATTATTGATATTCTGCCTGATGCATTTTTTGTTCTTATTGATAGATCTCAAGCAGTGAGGACCAAAATCCTTGTCTCTTTATTTGACACTCTTCGTCTACCATTGAAATAACTTCTGATCGATATCTTTCACTACTACTACTACTACTACTACTACTACTACTACTACTACTACTACTACTACTACTGCTGCTGCTGCTGCTGCTGCTGCTAATAATAATAATAATAATAATAATAATAATAATAATAATAATAATAATGATAATAATAATAATGTCTTGGTATAAAAGATGGGCTACAGCAAATATTCTGCTCAATACCACAGATTTGCTTGTCAGTTGTTTGAGCTTAACCAGTTGAGCATGTCCCTTAGTGGCTGACGATGTGTGCATCTCTGATCACGAGCAGAAGTAGTGGGGGAGCATCATAGCCATGTGTTGAGAGGGATTCTTTGGGGTTTGAATAATTCACCTCTGGAAACATGGGTGGTTCTTTCAACATCCTTAAACAACCCTTATTCAGGGACCATTTGAGCGGGATGGGCTACTCAACCTGAAGAAAATTCTAACTGGGCCCCACCTGCAAGGTCATGTGCTGTTTATCTTGATATGAGATCACCATGTCGCACACATATGGTTGTGATGCATGTGCCTGGTGTGCCCTTATCAGACGGGTAGTCATGATGGGTATATTGGGCTTCGTATATTTTACCCCAGTGTCACTTTGATGGCATGAACTGCTCTCTCACTCAATAATAATAATAATAATAATCATAATAACAACAACAACTACAACAACAATAATAATGATAATAACAACGAAATCTTGCTATACTTCTCTTACAATATATCATTCTTACTCGTAAACAAGACATACAGTAGAACGTTAAAACTGCAATTTTTTAATCTTGGAAGAACCAGTGTAAAAAAGATTAACAGAAATAATAATAACATCAACCAAGTATCAAAGCGTATAATGTGCTGAAAGAGAGCCTCTGAGACCTCTGACAGCAGGCAGCTGTCCGCTCTCACAAAATCTACCAGAACAAACAAGGCCGAGCGTTCTGAAAAGTAAAACAGCAGCAATAACAACAAAAACAACAACATTGATCATGATAATGATGATAATGATAATAATATGCAGAGAGCATTCAGAGCCAATCTTTCACATAATCTCTGGATACCTGCAGTTGACTAGCACCAAAAGAATACTCAGAATGTCATTACATGAAAGCAGTTCTGTAGATACACAGGACAACGTGCTGCAGATACAACCTCCTTCACGATAACAATTGACAGGAACACAAGCCACCACAAGTTGCTCAGAATGCCGAGATTATCATCATTTAGAATTCCAGTGTGCGGACTGATCGTGGGGTTCGAATCTCAGACCGGGCGATGTGTGTGTTTATGATCGAAAGACCTAAGCTCCACGCGGCTCCGTGTAATGGCGAACTTTTGCTGACTCTTTCGCCACAACATTCTCTCACTCTTTCCTTCTGCATCTTGCAGCTCATCGGCGACGGACCGGCGTCCCGTCCAGGTGGGGAACCTATACGCCAAGGAAACCGGGAAACCTGCAGGCAACTCGCCCTGATATCATTGTGAAAAATCATATTGAAAAGACTTGTCTTCTGATTGGTGCTGCAACCCCAGCCGACAAAAAAACGTCTCTGAAAATGTTTGAAAACAACAACAACGACGACGACGACGACAACAACAACAACAACAACAATAACAACCTGGTGTTTGAAATTGGGAGAATGTGGCGTATCAAAACAGCAACATTACCTATTATTACTGGGGCACTTGGAATGATCACAAGGGGAGCAAACAAGTGTTTGGATCAAATCTCTGACAGCTCCAAAAGTAGCGAGTTCTAAAAGATGGTGCACATTTCATTCCATGCAAATGCAGCCTTACACATTCTGTTTCGATTACATGGATAGCAGCTCATTTGTTACCATCTCCTGATGCAAAACTCTGTTGTACCTGGGAGACTTCGATGCAACTCGTTTAAATTAAAGCGTAACCAGAACATAACACAATAATAATAATAATAATAATAATAATAATAATAATAATAATAATAATAATAATAATAATAATAATAATAATAATAGTAGTAGTAATAGTAATAATAATAATAATAATAATAATAATAAGAAGAAGAAGAAGAATAAGAATAACAATAATAATAATAATTTCGTTTTGTAATCGGTGTTTTTGTTGTTGCTGTTGTTACTAAGCTGTTTAAAAACATAATATACCCTTTTTTAACGACGTTTGCTCAAGGACCATAATAAAATTTGCATTGGCTTTTTCTTCTTTCAATAAGATTCATTAATTTTTCTTCCAGTTCTCTCTTGTCTAGAAAGTTCTTTGATCTGCATTTGTCTTCAAACAACAGTGTTTATATTTTTGCCATTTTTCCTACCATTAATTAATTTTCATATTCTTATGTGTAAGTTTGTGTTTCTTTCAAGTTTCTTTCATCTAATTTTGTGTTTATTTGTATATTTTATTCAATAATGTATATTATTATATATTTCATTATTTGGTATAATGATATAGTGTTTATAGTATATTCTATTCTAAAACTTCATATTATTTTACATTATATAACATATTTAATATTATAATAAATTATACGTTATATATATATCATTATGTTACATTATATTGTATTGAACCATATCATATATTTATATATGATGTATTATTCTATAAAGATTAATATATTCTATTATGTCATAATAATCTGTGTTTTGTTATTTAAACTATGGCATATATTACCATCGCCACCATTATCTTGTTATAACTACTGCTGTTGCTGATGTTGATATTTCTTCTTGCTGTTGTTTACTGTGGTCGCATGCGTTTATGGATCTCCGCTTGGAGGGCGATTGCGTTTAAGATTACTTAATGAACGCAAAATTTTTAGTGGTATTTTTCACCATCAAATGTTCTGAAATACGTAAACGTTTATTTTATTACCTAGTATGTATAACGTTCGTTCTTTGGAATTATATTCTACATAATATATATATATATATATATATATATATATATATATAATATATATATATATATATATATAAACAATTTAATAAATAAAACATATGCATACACACATACATACATACATACATATATGTACATACCTACATCTATATGTATATAGACATGCACATATGAGTACAGGACACCACAAATAACGTAGAACACAGCGAGAAACGAAAACATAAAATCAAACAAGGAATCGGACTTTTTTTAACAACGAATATATATAATATATATATATATATGCAATTGTCGGCTGGGCACAGGACGTCATGAAAGGTGTATAACAAAAAATACGAAGTACAAGTACGTGGAATATTAACTATTTTCTCGAACAACGAAAGACACAAATGCAAAAAAACAAGACAAGCAACACATAGAGCGACCCTTCATCAGTCATTGGCTGTTTTTCTACTTTCATATTTCGTGCATTTAACAACAATAAACGCTTTCGATAAAAGAGTTGTTCACACAAAGCAAATAAAATAAAATTTGGGATTTTTCGGAGGGTCAAAATTGGTAATACAAACAGGACATTGAAAACAAACAGGAAGGGCTGCTAAGCCTAAACGAGGTTGTGGTGGTGAACTTGTAAATCAAGCTTGGACAGCAGACAGACAAGAACACGTCTTACTTGTTCCAGCTTTTTGAGACAGATAAGAAAGACGAAGCCATTCGCTGAATAAATTGTTTGAGGTGATCGAGGCTGCGCGACGGCCACGCGCACTCACTTGGCCAAGAACTTTTCCATTGCTGCTCAAGAATTGAGACATGCAGTCTTGATGAGGCTGGTTGCAGCGAGCTGCCGGAGTCTATCCGTCTTTGTCGCGCCTACCCGCCAGGCGTTGCCCTCTTTGGCCGGAGTCAATCTTTGGGGACTTCAGATAGTCCTCCGCCGCCTGCTTCGCCGTTGGGGTCTCGATATTGGTTTTTGGTCTTGCTTAGTCCGGGATCTTATCCTTGACCTTGCCGCCATGGGTGGCTCTACTAGGAGTCTAAGACCCCAAACGGTATCGCTTTCAGAATCATAGATTTGGTGCCAAGAAGCTGGAGGTTTCTGTGAAGATCAGAGTCGATTTGAGACTAGGTAAGGTGTTCTTACCGTGTCGTCTTGCAGTGATGAAAAGGCGAACGAGAATTAAAAATGGTCGAGAAATAGTCAGTGAACGTTTAATGATATTAATGGGAAACAAAAATCTCAAAAATATACTATAAGGCAGAAGTTCTTCACGAAGTGAGGAACATTGGAGTATATCTGGGCTTACTGTGCTTCATAGAGATTCGGAGCAGTAATAAGAACTTGATCGATTTATGACGAACGCATGGAATAAAAAAATAGTATTGACAGGAAAGGAAAGGTAAGGCATTAAAAGTCACATCAGGAGTCTATTCTCTCGTAAATGGATCACCGCCCTGAATTAGTAGCATTCTTCAAGCTATAGCGGAACATGCCCAAGAGCGATTCAGATGACCTAATTTACTAAAGTTCAACAAAGACTGGCTAGAAACTTTGGGCACCCTAAACTCCAACAGGGGGAAGCTTCTCACACTGATATGCGAGGGTTACATTTATTTCTTCTGTGTACTGACTGTATGTTTGTTTTTTGCTCAAATTCTGTTTCTAAGAACTATATGCTCTCTCTCCCACACACATTCTCTCTCTCTCTCGATAAAATAAGTAGCAGTTGAGCACTGGGGGTCGACGTAATCAACTTATCTGCTGCCCCAAATTTGTAGCCTTGTGACTAAATTTGAATTCATGGTCATTACTATTATTATCATTAAGTGAGAGAGCAGTGCATACCATCAAAGTGACACTAGGGTACAAATATACCCATAATGACTACTCATCTGATAAGTGTACACCAAACATATACTTTACAACCATATGTGCACGACATGGTGAGCTCATATCGAGATAAACAGCGCATTAACCTTCAGGTGTGAACCAGTTGGAATTGTCTTCAGGTCGAGTATCCCACCCCGCTCTAAAGGTCCCCGAACAAGGTTTGCTTAAGGATGTTGAACGAAACACCCGTATTTCCTGAAGTAAATTATTCAAACCTTAAAGAACTCATCTCAACGCATGGCTATGATACTCCTCCACTAATTTTGCTCGTGATCAGAGATGCGCATGTCGTCAGCCACGAAGGAACATGGTCCACTGGTGAAGGTCAAGCAACTGACAACTGGCTGTGGTATGAGGCAGAATATTTGCTGCGGCCCATCTTTTACACCAAGATAAAGCATGTACCTGATAACACTTCCAGTCAGTAAAGATCAAAAGCCGGGAGAGCCACTGCTTGGTACTACTACTACTACTACTACTACTACTACTACTACTACTACTACTACTACTACTACTACTACTACTACTACTACCACTACTACTACTATTATTATTATTATTATTGTTATTCTGTTTCCAGCTGGTGATTCCAGCTGGTAGAATCGTTAGCACATCGGGTAAACAGTTATTGGCATTTGGTCCGTCTTAACATTCTGAGTTCAAATTCCGCTGAGGTCGTCTTAGCCGTTCGTCATTTTGGGTGAGGTCATTAAATGAATTACCAGCCAAACACCAGGGTCGATGTAATGGACTACTCCCCTCCTGTAAAATTTCAGTCCTTGTACCTTAATTAGAAATGTTTATTATTAATATTATTGTCCTCGTCGTTTCCGTTGCTGTTGTTATTGTCGTTGTTGTTTGTTTTCTTCCACCAATTCCTAAGAGTTATTTTTTCGACCTAACGACGCATTTGCTGCATGTCTCCCTCCCCTTCACATTATTCCAGCGGGATGAACTTAAATAGATACTAATCAACAGCTATGGGTCGATATAATCGACCAAGACCCAACTTCCCCTAATTCAGTGCCATTTTGGTTTAATTATAACTAATTTTCTTTATTTTTATCAACTGCATCGTCATCATCGCAGTCTTCTTCTTCTTCTTCTTCTTCTTCTTCTTCTTCTTCTTCTTCTTCTTCTTCTTCTTCTTCTTCTTCTTCTTCTTCTTCTTCTTCTTCTTCTTCTTCTTCTTCTTCGTCTTCTTCTCCACTCCTTCTTTCACTGTTCTCGTTCTAGACAGTACTTGAAACAAAACATACCTTCCTTTCCCCATCTCCCCACCCTCCACTTCCCTTTACATACGTACACAAGTGTACATACCTTCAACCCCCTCTACCTACAAGTCCACCCACACCCAAATACACACACACACACATACACGCACACACACACATACACATACACGCGCACACTGTATAAACACAAACATATATACGCTAGTCACACACGGCACAACACATACACAT
Organism: Octopus sinensis; assembly: GCF_006345805.1. NCBI lineage: Eukaryota > Metazoa > Mollusca > Cephalopoda > Octopoda > Octopodidae > Octopus > Octopus sinensis. Next base: position 19,856,908 of record NC_043014.1, on the reverse strand, counting down.
AAACTATACCAGTTGCACACTCAAAACACACACAAACACATCACTCACACGCACACGCGTATGAACAATACACCAGCCTTCCTCTGCTCCTCCGCACACACACATAGAAACACATGCATGTAAGTGGCGTGCACAACTCCGTATACGCAATCACACGCACACATACACACATGACTACACACGCAAACAGGACTGACACACATACACACACACACTCGCGCGCGCGCATGGTACACCCATAAACAAAAACGTTTGCCACTGGCTACAACAAACTGCTCCGAATGAACAAAGCTGATGAGATGCATTGTTACAGACAATTGATTTTTTTGTTAAAAATACATTCTCAACAACACCACCGTTTCCCTCATCATCGACACATAATTAACAAATAGCAAATCAACAATTGAATCACTACATATTCACTACCCTTGTCTAGAAATAGAAGCTAAAGCTGCCCCGAGTTATTATCGGCAGGATTTAATGAATTAAGAAGACCTTCCTAAAATGCAAGACTTCCGTTAGTTTCATAAAACCCTGCTTCTACGGTTGGAAATATTCTTTCTAAGAGGCAGACAAACGAAAGAGTTTTCCTTTGGTTGCATGTTGCTGTTCTTATTATCATTATTATTTATTTTTGTTATAGATGAGAAGTTGCCTATGTTTGCATCTTTTCTGTCTACAAAGCCACGGATCGGTATGAAATCATCGTACTGTGGCTGCAGTATCGCTCCAAAGTCACCGCAGTATCGCCGCAGTATCATCGTGATGTTGTTGCAGTACCGTCGCAGGACAGTCGCTGTGCCGCCGCTGTGCCGTCGCTGTGCCGTCGTAGTACCGTCGTAATGCTGTGTTGTCACAGTGCCATCTCAGTGATGTGTTGCTTCAGAATGTCGTCGCAGTGCCGTCGATGTACGGTCGGAGGTGTTGCTATCAGACCTTAACTTCCGGAATCGGAAGAAACACTGCAGATCATCTCCAGTTCCCTCACCCTTCACTGACACTTTATTTATAGACCATGAGATAGACAAAGGTGAATGAGTACTTAAGTGGCATTTGAAAACAGCGGTCGAAGTGCTGTAGCAAATACTCCAAGATATTCTATTGGACGTTCTACGGATTCCACTATTTTCCCGTTACGTTGAATGACATAGTACTAGATAAACCATATCTGAAACCAAAGACTAAATAACCACGGACGAAGTGCACTGATCATTGCCCCACTAATTCAGAGCAGATTTGAAGTTTAACATAAACAGCAAGGGGTACGATAACAATAACAATTTTATATAAAATATCAGGTTTATGCTATAAATAGATAAATTTCCATTGTCCTAGTTCCATATTTAGACAATCCTGTCACGCAGTGTATATTCACAAAAGAAACTCTCTCTCTCTCCTCTCTCTCTCTCTATCTATCTATCTATCTATCTATCTATCTGTCTATATATCTATGTATTTGCCTGTTTCTCTGTGTACGTATAAACACACACACGCACGCAAGCACACACTTATATGCATTTATATACGACGGGCTTCTTTCAGTTTCCGTCAAACAAATCCACTCACTAGGTTACGGTCGCCTCGTGTATGTGTGTGTGTCTTGCGTGTGCAGCTGGTATATTTTTGTGTATGTGTTGCGCCGTGTGTGACTAGCGTCTGTTAGATATGTTTGTGTTTATCTGTACAGTGTGTGCGCGTGTGTGTGTATGGGTGTGGGGGACTTGTAGAAAGAAGAGGGTTGAAAGACACTCGCACATGATGCTACGCAGTGACCCTGAATCCGGAGCCATGTGGTTGAGAGGCATGCTTCTAACCACACACCCGTACCTGCACCGATTCATCTTAGGCTGGCAAAACTGCTGAGAAGAGCTAAAGAGACTGAAGCATATCTACAGCAGACACATTTCAGCCTTCGTACCTAGATGAATCTCTCTCCTCGTCAAATTAACTAGAATTTCAGAGTTGTCAGCCGCTGATTTTCCTTAACCATAATTGAATATTATCATACTTCTTTCTCGTCGCCATGAGTGTCTTTACTTAATTAAAATTGATTAAAATTAATAAAGTCTCGTTGTTATTTGCTGACTGAGATTGGTATAACAATGCTAAATGAAATAATTACTTATTACTGATACCAGATTAAAGTGAAAGATTTCTGGCACAAGGATAAAGTGAAGGAGAGCTGCAATCGACTCAAGATCCCACAATATATTACGCCTACTTGTTTCAGCCATACAAGAGGAGTGAAAAATTTAAGTTTACTTCGACGGGTCTTGATCGCAGAGTATAAAGGCACCATAACATAACAACGAATTACATTTTATCTGGCGCTGTTTACTTCGTATCTACTGTTATCAAAATAGCCATCATCATCACAATCATCATTGTCGTCGTCGTCGTCATCGTCATCGTCAACGTCAGCGTAATCACAATACGGCAACCAGGAAATTTCGTTCAGTTTGTGAAATCCTCGATGATTAGGCCTAAAACTGTGGATTCCGAGACCTTGCTCCGAGCCAGATAAGTAAATCCAGCGAGTAGCACTCGGAGAGTATCAGGTGAGCTGTTCATCTCAGAGATACATTCCACTGAGCGGCAAAAGCAGCCGGCCTTGGTTAACAGAAAACGAGTTCTCCTTCAACAACACAACACATAACATTACACTGCTAGAACGACTCGGAATAAACTTCAGGAACTTGAGGGAATCGAACTGGTGCCATATCCAGCATGAATTCCAGACCTAGCTTACTTGGATTATTACTTGTTCCGATCAGTTGCTCTCTTTCTCCACCCTTGACGCTTCATTGACCAAGAAGTGGTGGAAGCTTCAGTGAAGCAGATCACAAGACAAGAACTGGTAACTGCAAAAAGGAGGCTTCAGACAATGCAACACGACGATCTCTACTTTGAAGGCAAAGCTGCCTTTGTTGCGAATAAAGCAAATAAGTTACCCAAAATATTGCAAAACTTTGGTCTACTACAATATCTATGTATGTGCATTCGTGTGTATATGTGAGCGTGTGTATGTGTGTCTTTGTGTGTGTGTGTAACCAAAGAAATGCCATTCTGACCAACGTTTTATATCTGAACTTGGAGAAAGAAACTGTGTGGAAACCTGTTATGTATATGCATAATATATTATATATAATATATATATATATATATATATATATATATATATATATATATATATATGTATATATACATATACATACATACACCCATATACAGCATATCAATTTATATGTATGTATATGCATATGTGTGTGTGCGTGCACGCGCACGTGTTGAGCATGTTTATAAAAAGAAGTATTAGCGCGAAGCAATATTTAAGCATCAGCGAAAATTTAGGTAAGCTAAATATATATGTTCTTTCACTTAGTTGATTGTGGCCATAAGCGCAGGCGTGACTGTGTGGTAGGAAGGTGACGAGCTGGCAGAAACATTAGCACGCCAAGCGAAATGCTTAGCGGTATTTCGTCTACCGTTACGTTCTGAGTTCAAATTCCGCCGAGGTCAACTTTGCCTTTCATCCTTTCGAGGTCGATTAAATAAATACCAGTTACGCACTGGGGTCGATATGATCGACTTAATCCGCTTGTCTGTCCTTGTTTGTCTTCTCTATGTTTAGCCCTTTGTGGGCAGTAAAGAAATAGGTATTTCGTCTGCCGCTACGTTCTGAGTTCAAATTTCGCCGAGGTCACTTTGCCTTTCATCCTTTCGGGGTCTATAAATTAAGTACTAGTTAAGCACTGGGGTTGATGTAATTGACTTAATTCCTTTGTCTGTCCTTGTTTGTCCCCTTCATGTTTAGCCCCTGTGGGCAATAAAAAAATAAGTAGCTTACTTCCCAACCACATGGTTCCAGGTACAGTCGCACTACGTGGCACCTTGGGCAAATGTCTTCTACTATAGCCTCAGGCCTCCGAAGGCCTTGTAAATGGATTTGGTAGATGGAAACTGAAAGAAGACTGTCGTATACATAGATATATATATGAATATAATGGTGTGTCTGTATTTGTCACCCCACCATCGCTTCACAGCCGATGTTGGTGTGTTTACCTCCCCGTAACGTAGCGGTTCGGCAAAAGAGGTAGATACTATTTATTCTAAGTACTAGGCTTACAAAGAATAAGTCCTGGGGTCGATTTGTTCGACTAAAGGCGGTTCTTCAGCATGGCCTCCGACAAATCACTAATACAAATACCAACAAATAAAAGAATGCCCACACCACATATATAAGTATATATATGTATCACTATATGTATGTAAATATTACTGAGTCAATTTGTCCGAC
>NC_043014.1:19822611-19847611 GCF_006345805.1 Octopus sinensis | reverse complement strand
CTTAATCTGTTTGTCTGTCCTTGTTTGTCCCCTCTGTGTTTAGCCCCTTGTGGGTAGTAAAGAAATATGTATTTCGTCTGCCGTTACGTTTTGAGTTCAAATTCCGCCGAGGGCGACTTTGCCTTTCGGCCTTTCGGAGTCGATAAATTAACCACCAGTTACTCACTGGGGTCGATGGAATCGACTTAATCCGTTTGTCTGTCTTTGTCTATCCTATGTTTAGCCCCTTGTGGACAATAAAGAAATAAGTATAGTTATGAGACACTCTGCTGGACCAAAAAATTTATTCAAGGCCTAACTGTGAATATGTTCAGTTGCTGATCACGGAACTGTTTGCATGACCATCTCTGATGCAGTCTTTTTTTGTGAAAGTGATATTTTTCTGTAGCCACTGCGGCTCACGCTGGTTAAAAGCTTTTGCCTTTCTCATTAGCTGTGCTCTAATTGTTGTACAAATTAAATGTTCGATGTTTATTTCTTCTGGAACACCTTACGTAGATTTTAACTTAGACACGTTTTTATAACGGCTCCCAGTTTGTTATCAAATGCCATAAGTCGTCCTCAGGTTCCTCTTTTCGAGGTTCTCTTCACCTAAAAAACATAAGAATCACTATTGAGGTGTATACTGATTGAAAGTTCAGTGGTCAAATGCTTCGAGGATATTGCAAGGAGTTTCCTTTCTTTGTTTTCGTTTCCCAAAATATACATCTTGAATTTGGGAGCCAAAATGCGCAAGGGTAAACATTTAAAACAAAGCCATTAGCGTAATCTATAGGCCGAGGTCTCTGCTTCATAACGATGTGTATTAAAAAACAAGGTTAAATTAAATTTTATTCTAAATTAGTATCAACATAGTTACCCTGGTAAAATACTATCGATGTTTCGCAATCTCAGCAGTAATTATTATGGCATTTCCTGTGCTACGCCGCAATATTTCATGCTTGTTTAAGTCCTGTGTTTATCAAACGATATTCATTTCTCTTTGGATGAAATATTTGTTGTGTTGATCTTACCAATATCAGAACGGCACACTGTACATATGTGTGTATGCGAACGCGCGTGACTGATTGTGTTTGTAGTTGAATAATATATACGTACATACATCTACAAAACATATATATGCATATATATATATATATATATTATATATATGTATGTGTGTAAAATATATATATATATATATATATGTTTGTTTGTGCTTACACGCACACACACACACACATGTATATATATATATATATATTATATATATATATATAATATATATAATATATATATATATATGTGTATATATATATATATATTATATATATATATATATATATATATATAATATATATATATATATTATATATATATATATATGTATATATATATATATTAATCAAAATAAAAACATGATGCCAAGGATTCAGCGGTACATATGTTTCGGGCCTTTATTAGACGGATTTATAACAATGCATAATGTGTGTCTATGGCCTTCTTCAGCCGCGCACAATTACTACCTCAAGGACATGTATTACATAAAAAATTCTAGGTTGGGGATGCAAATCCTCTCATTCGCGTACGACATAATGCGGCAACAGCATAAAAATGAAGCGTCCATCTCGTCCTTCTCTCAATGTAGAATGAGGAAGTTTGGATGTTGAGGTAATATAAATAAATGAATAAATAAATATATACATATATAAATACAGGCAGACGTGAAGGAACCTGGTAATAAGAGTAAATAGGGATGAAGATGGAGGGGCGAGAATTCAGGACGAAGGATAAAAAAATATAAAAATGTGAAAAATAAGAATATAAGTATAGAAAAATATAAAAATATAGAGTATAAAGATATAAAGAGATATAAAAAAATATAAATGAATATAAAGATATAAAGTTATAAAAAAATATTTTAAAATTATCAGAAATATAAAGGATATAAGAATATAGAAATGTAAAAGAATATAAGGATAAGGGATATAAAGTTGTTACGGACCAACATGGTGGTCAGGAAAATGACAAATTCTGGTTGTAGAAGCCGTGGGTGTCATAAATCAACCGGGGCGTCTGGGGACCTAGTGTATTGTAAATTAGAGTTGTTTGGTTAAACCGCTTATCTAGTTCCTCGTAACGTATTAGGTGGTCATCATGTACATACGTACACGCATGGATACATACACCCATATACACGCGTACATATACGCACGCATACGCAACTACACGCATACAAGCATACATACGTACTCTCGTGTAAACATATACAGCTATATATGGAAAAAGGCGCATTTAGTTGGGTACACGAACCGACGCGCATACGTACGTATATACATACACGCACATGCGTTCATATAGGCACACTCGCACTTACACGCATGCACAAGACGAAGTGAATCTATGCGTGTGGGCAGAAAATATGTATACACCTGCACTCACGCCCATACCTACGCACATGGGGGAGTAGATCCCTATGCCTATACACAAAAGTATGTATATGCACAGACACAGGTATAACAAAAAGATCCATTCTCGCACACGGGCAAGATACGGAATTATAGTGGGTACAGAAGGTAGACATGAACGTAAGAAACTTGCGGGCAAAAAATTATAACAGAATATACATATATATACACGGACAATATACATATACATATATATACACACACACACATGTATACGCATATATATATATATATACACATATATGTATATATATATATATATATACACACATATACACATATATACATACACACACATACCCGCACACGCACATATATATGTGCATACATACACACACACGTGTACATACATACACACGGACCCACGCACACGTATCCACACGCACACACACACATCTGTGTGCCTATATGTGCGTGTACATATACACTTGCATACACAGACACACACACATATAGGTATACATATAAGATATTAAAAGATGTATTAAAAAAATGTATTAAAAAAATATATAAACAAATGTACAAAAGCATGTAAAAAAAATTATTAAAAAAGTATAACAGGGGGTACACATATAAACACAGGTACATACTCATACATACGCATACACATATATACATATACATACATACACAGACACACGTATAAGCATAAAGCGGATACATAGATAAGTAAATAAGGAAAAAAAGCTAAAAATAGACATATATAGAGATATAAAGTGATAAAATAGGGGTAAAAATAGAAGTAAGAATAAGGGTAAAAATAAGAATTAGAAATAAAAATAAGAAATAAAATATTAAAAAAAAATAATTAAAAAAAATAAAATAAAATAAAAAGGTAATCGGGTAAAGGTTAACATGAAATGAAGGTAAAAATAAAAGGTGGTTGAAAATGTAAAGTTATAGGTGTGTGTTAAATGTGACCACGTATACCTGTAATGTATACTCTTTTTGGCATTGAACTGATGAGCCTTGTGATTGTGTCTTGTGGAATTTCTACCCACTTTTCATGCAACAATCAAAACAATTCATCTTTAGATTTAGGTTTTCTGTCTAGCTTTTTCGTACAGATCTATCTAGTATGCTCCAAAGATTTTCAAGTTATAGGTGTGTGTTAAAGGTGACCATATATATGCACAAATCAGTCGCCATGATTCATCGGTAGCCACAACACACATTTTTTTCTTTCCTTGTTTCTTTTTGTGTTCCTTTCTGTGGAAGAGCGTAGGCTCGAAATGTAAAAGACTTTTTCAATACCCGAGCTTTATACTAATACATCTGTTTGTTTTCTACACCACTTGTCTTCATCTTTTGTTTTTTTCGTGAATTCTCGCAATATATATATAGGTGTATGTATATGCGGTGCCCCAGCATGGCCGCAGCCTTAGAGCTCAAACATATAAAAGAATAAAAGAATATACACACACACACTCATACACACACACATACACACACACAAACAAACACAAACTCACATATAGACACACACACACACATACACAGACATGCAGGAAGTAAATAGACACCTTTAATTTTCAAAATCTGGTATTTAATACGCAAAGCGAACAATTGAAATGTAATCGATAGGCAGGACTTCATACTTTAGTATTTAGTTGACATTCTTTTTGCAGTTTTTAATTCAGAAACTCTTTTTGGCATTGAACTGATGAGCTTTGTGATTGTGTCTTGTGGAATTTCTACCCACTTTTCATGCAACAATCAAAACAATTCATCTTTAGATTTAGGTTTTCTGTCTAGGTTTTTCGTATAGCTCTATCTAGTATGCTCCAAAGATTTTCTATTGGGTTCATGTCAGGAGATTGGCTCGGCCAAGGAAGCTTTTTGATCTCATTTTCAGTCAGCCATTGTTGATTCCTTTTCTCTGTGTAGCATAGAGCTCCATCTTCCATGAATAAAAACTCATTTTTCGTTATGTTATCGTTTGAATTCATCGGAAGTAGTCCTTGCTTAATTATTTCGATGTATTTCTCAGAGTTTATGGTTCCAACACATTCGATCAGCTCAGAACGACCATTGCTGGTTTCAGCTCCTCATACCATTACAGAGGTACCGCCATGTTTCACAGTTGGTTAGAGTCGTTTCGAATCAAATTCTTGATTGGCAAGCCTCCAGACCCTAACAGGTCCACTGTCCGAAAATAATGCAAATCTGGGTTCATTTGAGAAAATCACTCTATCCGAAAATGAACTGGATTTTTCTGACATCTCCTTTGCCCATTTCTTTCTTTTCATGATATTAATTGGTTGAAAGAGAGGTTTTCTTCTAGGTAACACATGTTCTTAGACTAATTTCTAGCTGTTTTGCAATGTCAGAAGCCTTCAAAAGGGGCTCGTTTTCCACAATTCTCTTCAGTGAAGCTTCATTTCCGAGGGCTCAAGTCGGCCGGGACTAGAATATTTTGATTCTTTTCCTTAGCTACTGAATTGCACTTAAATTTTATCAACCGTAGCAAGAGGAATTTGAAGATTTTCGGATAATTTTTCGCTGGCTAAGACCAGCGTCAGATTGCCCAACAATACGACCTCTTCGAAAATCTAACAGTTCTGCTGAATTTTTTGTGCATGTCATGGTTACTCTTCGTAAATGTTTAATATAATGGCACCTGGAATGAAAAAGAGTAATTACATTGTAAATTCTACACCGCTGAAAACATATTAAGACGCTTAGATCGGAAATATCGAAAATTAAAGGTGTCTATTTACTTCCTGCATTACTGTGTAGACACAATCATATTTTGGAGCACTCTTGGGTTTAGGCTGTTTGGGTTGGCAGTAACTTTCCCTCTACATAGTAACACATAAATACGCTAACAGCGAGCTTCCACCTGAAGACATTATTGACAGCAGACGGTGCATGTTCTCATTGCAATCATTGCTCTCATCGAATTTCTCCAATGTTAAGAAGTACCGGCGAGGAATATGCAAGGATAAATCTTTGCATAATGCGCATCTACTGAAGCCATAACTGGGGGATAGAAGTTGAAACTGATGACAGTTTGTTCATCAAAGATATCTTCTGTTTAAACAACAACTACGACAACAACAACGTTAATAACAGAAAGATGATATACATTCTTGTTTGAACCTCAAAAGGATGAATCCCAAAGTTGATAATGCTGTGACTGTAAACGCAGATTATAAGGGATCAGTACTCGCTAATAGTATCAAGTTTGTCACAAAACGTGTTAGTATTACATCTAAACGAACATGACATGAGATCGAAGTGATAATTAACATATTTATACTCATGAAATAAATTCCATTATTACATGTTTTTTTTTTCTTTTATCTTCTGTAAACGAAAATGGTTATCTAGAAGGACAGTTAGCATGCGAGGAAAAAGGTTCAGCGGCATTTCGCCAGTCAAAATGTCTTGAATTCAAATGCCGCCGTGGCTGACTTTGCATTTCATTTTTGGTGTCGATAAAATAAGTACAAGTTGGGCACTGGAGCTCGATGTTATCGACTTACCCACACTACCGATGTTGCTGGCCATGTGCAAAAATTTGAAATCAATATGTTCTGAGTTCGAATTCCGCCTTGGTTGATTTGACCTTTTATCCTTTCGCAATCGATAAAATAAGTGCCAGTCAAGTACTGGGGTAATGTAATCGATTTCCCCCTTTCCCAAAATCTGCGGGTTCTGTGACAAAATTTTAAACCATTATTTAGTCTTTATAGTATCATAATTACAGCACATTCATTTGCACATATACAACCAATTCTATTATTATTGAAACCGCCATTAATAGATCATTGATGGCTATCACTCCATTACTATGAATAAAATATCATTACATTATTACACAGACTGTTATTAGCACTTGTTACATCTGTTAATATTATAGTTGTCAGCAGTAGTAGTAGTAGCAGCAGCAGCAGCAGCAAGCAAGTAAACAACTAGAAGTAACAATACTGATGTGGTTTATGGAAAACATAATCCATTTGCTTTGGTTAGCTTATGGATAAATTTCAATTAACTTTGGAGTTTCAAATAATTTCTATGTCACGAGGCAGTACGTGTGTGTGTGTGTATGTGTGTGTGTGCGTGTATACATATATACATACATACATACATACATACATACATACATACATAAATACATACACACATATATATATATGTATATATATATATATATATATATATATATATATTCATACTGGGTGAACGAGAGAAAACTAGAGAACATAAACGTATACATGTGTGTATAGATATATTATATATATATATGTTTGTGTGTGTGTATGTGTATATATATATTATATATATGCGTGTGTGTGCGTGAGTATTTATATATGTATATATTTAAATGTATGTATATATATATTATATATATATATATAATATATATATATATGTTTGTACATATATATGTATACAAGCACTCACACACACACATTGTATATATATGATGATCAAATCCAAATGCGTCTGTACAGCAACGGCAGAAGTGAGATAACAAATGTTTTTATCTCTAGAAATTTTCATATTTGTATCGTTTCACTTCAGCGGTTTCTTGTTTAGTGTTCACTTGCAAATACTGGTCCTTATGTTCACTGTAATCTTGTATATACAAACATGCCGTCATACATATAAACCTATGAATATATACATGCATATGTATATCTATTTCAGTACGTATGCATCAACATACATGTATCCCAGTAATAAGAATTTCTTTTGTAGCAAACAACAGAAAGAAAACAAACGAACAAACAAACAAGCACCATCGCTGGAGTTTACACAGCAACAACAACGACCGAGTGTTGTGTATTGGTTTAGAAAATGGTGTTACTATTCTTCTTACAAATATTATATTTGGAAATATGCCTTCGAACTGGTCATATTCTTGGCGTCAAGATTTCACTAATATAAGCAAATGATCTAATAATTATTGGTACAAATGTGAGTTTACATACGTAATGTAAGATTCGAAGCTGTTGTCCGCAAATTTTTCTTTCTCGGTGATTTTAAAACAGAAGTACATATCTTGAAGGCAACTGACATTTTAAAAACAACACGTGAAACTTCAAAAGAACATTGTTTATCTGTTCCGTGCATGAATCGTGTTTCTCGAGTACTTCTACTCTGGTACCTGAAAATCTACATTTTCTCAACTGTAAGTTGAGCACTTGCTAACATAGTAACTTCGCCAATAATTATTGGTGTAAATGGAAATATATAACCAGAGCTGAAAAACTGCCGTTTTCGAAGCAGGTGATCATAGGTGTTAGTGTTCTCACTTAATCTAGAAGAAATGTGCATATCTGCATGGCAGATCTGTGATTGTACATGATTGTCTTTTTTTTTTTTGTATTCCATACGGCAACATTAAGCGTATTATTTTAGCACTTGACGGAATTTTTAATGGGAATGAATCACTAATACTCATTGTGTTGATATATATGTATTTAAAAACGTAATGAGCTGGCAGAATCGTAAGCACGTCGGGTAAAAAGTTAAACAGCATTTCTTCCGACTTTACGTATTTGAGGTCAAATTCCGCCGAGGTTAACCTTGTCTCTTATCCTTTCGGGGTCAGTAAAATAAGTACCAGTTGAGGACTGGGGTCAATGTAATCGACTTAATCCTTCCCTTAAATTTGCTTGCCCTGTACCAAAATTCAAAATGGATGTGTACGTATTCAATACCAGGTGTGTTGTCTGTCTTTATTCTTGGGCAGTACATCCTACGTAAATGTGTGGGCGTATGTCTGTAAATTTTGTTGCATAGTCGACTTCACAGATGAACCATTAAGCCTAGTTGGTAAAGTGAGTGGATTTTTGATACATACGTACATACATGCATGCATGCATACATACATACATACATACATACATACATACATACATACATACATGCATACATTCATTCATACATACATACAAACATACATACATACATACATACATACATACATACATACATACATACATGCATACATTCATACATACATACATACATACATACATACATACATACATACATACATACATACATACATACATACATACATGCATACATACACACATAAATACATACATACATATATACATACATACAAACATATATGTCTTCAGTTATGACTTTATTGATCATTAGTTGATCTTTACCACTGTATGAGCCGTTGCAGCATCCCTTCTGTTCTTCTGGAAACAGGTTGTTTTCTTCCAGATTTTGCTCAATCTTTGTGATATTATTGCAGTAAAGGCTTTGTGAATTGTAGGGAGACAGGTTTGCCGTTTCATTGGATTTGAGAATTAAAATAGTTTTCCCTTTCGTGAGCCATTCCGGCATTGTTAAAGTTTTCAGCCAGCTTTTTGTGTATTCCTGTCAGGTATTTTAACCAAAGTTGGGGATCTTGTTGTGCCCAGATGTCTTCCAGTTGCTTAGTCTTTGCAGTGCCTGGGTGAACTCTTCTGTTGTTATAGGGGTCTAGGGTTGCTCAGTTGCTAAGTTCGTTCTTTTAATAGTCCCTTTCGGAGGTTGTTCCTTCGCCGACCATATTTCTTTCCAAAATTCTTCCACTTCTTCTGTTGTTGGTGCTGCAGTGATATCTTATTTTTGCCAAGTTCTTGGTAGAACTTTTTGGGGTTGGAGTTGAACTGTTTATTTTGTTCAAAGAAACGTTGGCGTTTCTCATACCGGCGGATCCTTAATGCTTTGGCAAGGATATCTTGCTTCAGATTTTCTTTTACCTCAGGTAATTTTGTTTTCATTAATGTTGTATTTTCACGGTATTTTTGTTTTCTTCTTGTTGCTTGCTAGTGTTGATTGTTTACTAGTTTCGTTACGGATTGACAGATCTTTTCTCTTTCTTTCTTTTTTTTGTAGATATTATTTATCCACAGGGTTTGTTTGGGTGGTGGTACTCCTAATTGGATGGGTTTGAGGGAGAATCCAGCTTCTTTTGTGGCCGCAGTGGCTGCTGCATGTATAATGTCATTTAGCTCAGTGGTATTGCCATTTGTTTCTGTGGCTATTAGTTTCGTGACGGCTAGGTTTATGCTATTTATTATTGATGTTGTTTTATTCTCTATTTTGATTTTTGGGAGCTATAATCGGTGGTCCATTCTGAGATCTGCGGTTTTCAGTTCTTTGATTATTCTCATTTTTATAGTATCATAATCATTAGGTTCCCCTTCACTGTTTCCAGGTTTTAGATTTGTTTCGCCTTCCTTCTCATTCATATGCTTGTCTGTGGTGTTCTGGATTGGTGCTTTTTGTACATTATTATACATCCCTACCCTCTGTGTTTGTTGCTTCTTGTTTACTTCGTTTTTGTTGGATATGTTACGTCTGTCTTCGTGTTTTACTATCTCAGTGTCTGTTATTATTTGGCATTGCTGTATGGCTTCTAACTACATTTTTCTGATGAATTTTTCCTTTTAAATGTTCTATTTCTATTTCTTATATATTTTGTTTTTGCTTTGAGAATATATATTCGTATGTTAGCTAGTTTATTAGGGTTCATTGGCGTATTCAAGTCTTTATTTAGGTTATTTTTCTTCCAGATTTTATGTGCATATGTTGTTTTCGTTCTTTGGGTAGATCACTGCTGTAAAGTAAGCGTGTAGGATTGAAATATGCCTTTTCAGTTTTATATGCGGACATGAGAAACAACGCTCGGCCCTTTATTTTGACGGTCATCATTTTCGTAAGGTACCTTTGCAGTGCCTGGGTGATCTCTTCAGTCCGTTCATTTCTGTTGCCAAATTGTTTTGCACGTGTAGTTTTTCGTTCTTTTTGTGTAACAAGTTTAAAGTACGCACTTCCCGATTGTTATTCTTTGGTTGAATAATACTGATATTATTTAATTTATAAAAAAAGTTTTTGTACATGGTGTTTGGGGCCGGAGATGGTCTGGTGTTAATGGATCGTAATGTATCAAGCGTGTTTACATGTGCTGTGCGAACAGTGGAGATGATATCCAGTGAAAATACAACATTTCATTTGGAAAACAGAAATAAATTTCAATGAGTATTACTTACTCGGGTATAGTCCAACCATTTGTCAGCTATATTTGGCTCCATGGGATGTCTTTATTTTTGATGATTTTGGATAAATTTCAGAGCAGTGTTTTATCGCTCTTACATGTTAAACGTCTCCGGTGTATCCTTATTATCATTATTATTATTATTATTATTATTATTATTATTATTATTATTATTATTATTACTGTGATTTACTTTTAAAGGATATGTTACACTATTACTGTATGTATGTATGTATGTATATATATAAAACTTACTTGGAAAAGGATGCGTGGTGTTCGATCATATAATATAAATAATATATAAGTATATGCATATATATATATATACTTATATGTACATACCAACATATATATGTATGTATACATGTATATATGGGTACAGGATATAAAAAAAAACTTTGAACACAATGAGAAACGAAAACATGAAAACAAAAACATGGAAACGAACTTTTTTTCGAACAACGAAAAAAAAAAGAAACAAAAAAAACATGAGACGAGACATACAACATAAAAAAATATTCCCCTTCTTCAGCAGGCAAGAACAAGACGCGACTTTGTTGAAACAGTCCTTCCTGCAAAGCAAATTAAATAAAATTTGGGATTTTTGCAGTGGGTGAAAGTGGTAGCAAGAATAAGACAGTGAGAATAAATCATAAAAATAACCTTTGAGGGTATATGTATATATATATATTATATATATATATATATATATATATATCTATATATATATACAGAGAGAGAGAGAGAGGGTTTTCCATGAAAATATAAACAGTATCATATCATCTTAAAAATGCAGATATATACAATACAGTATTTATTATCAATATGCAGATATGCACAATATCGAATGTGTCTTTATCATGCAGATACGCATAATATCATATAGACTTCCACTCTTGACATCACTGCTGTGTGACCGAAAATGCGCGGTTGTTTACGGAAAGATCATGGTGGAATGATGAGTGACACTCGATCCGCTTCGACGACGAGGGGTCCGGTTAATCAGATCGACCGATCAACCCCCTCGTGAAATTAGCGTGTAAGTGGTTGAGCACTCCACACGCACGCGTAGGCTTAATGTAGTTCTCTGTGAGGTACAACGTGAGACTGAATGTGACAAGCTCGGCCTTTTGAAAAACATGTACATCTCATTTTTGCCAGCTGAGTGGACGAAGCAAGGTGAAATGAAGGGTCTTTTTTAGAGACACAGCACGCCATCGTGATGGAACTCACGAAGTTACAACCAGGAGCGGAAGCCCTAAACACGCAACCATGCGACAAATCTTTATAGCCTTGGATAAGATAAACAGAAAATGAGACAATCACAACCGTTTACTGTGAACAATCAAAATTAATGGAACAAAAGATGATTTTACATTTGGGTGGAAATCGTTTTAAAAAGGAAACTAAAAGCATTGTCATTAGTAGTAGGAGGAAAAGAAATAGGATTGGCAATAAATTTAGGTGGTCAGTTTAATTTGGAGGGACAAAAGGAAGAAAAGAATTCTTAAGTGAGTTTGAAGAGTTTGTTTATGTAATTAAATGCTGGAACTGTTAAATAAATATTAATCCTTCAATTATACAGGTATACTCTTTTACACACACACACGCAGGCAAGTGCGTACGCTCACAAACATATACAAACAGATGGAGGGAGAGAGAGATACAGAGAGAGAAGAGTGAGATGGAGGATGAGAGAAATACATAGAAAGATGAGAAAAAGGAGAGAAAAAAGAGGGAGGGAAATAAAGAGATGAGGAATGAGTGTGAGCGATAAAGAGAGCGAGAGAAATATAAACACAATGAGAGAGAGATAGAGAGAAAGAGATAGAGTAGGGTAAAGAGAGAAAGAAAGAGTGAGGGAAAGAGTGAGAGAAAGAGTGGGGGAAAGAGAGAGAAAGTGGGGGATAGAGAGAGAGGGGGAGACAGAGACAGGGAGAGCATATACGTGCTTGTCTTATATTGTACGCGTGATCACTGGAAGAGCGTATAATGCTACACACACACACACACACACACACACACACACACACACAAACGCACACACATGCTCGCGCACGCAATCACTCAGACACAGAACTATATCCAATTTCCATCAAATGAAAACCTGTATAGACAGACAAACATACAGAAGTATTGTGTGTGTGTATATATTATATATATATATATAATATATAATATTATATCGTATGTGGAAATGTTTGCGAATCATGTGAATGAAGACATAATTGTTACATTTAAAAGAATTCCAAAGAGAATACTCTGTTTATTTGATTTGTTTAATCAAATATGTTTCGCTTAATCACATAACACCCACATAATCATGCAATCAATCCTCCGTGCGCAAATAAAAATATGCAAACCTACAATACCTACATAGATGCATAGATACATAGAGTGGCATGTAGATACTGACAAAAAAAAACACGTACATACATACGTATATGCATATATATATATATGTATATGTGTATATATGTATATATATGTGTGTGTGTGTGTATGTATGTATATATAGACACACACATGCATAAATACATATATGTATGTATTTATGTATCTATCTATGTATACTTACGTTAAGGTATATATATATATATATATATATATGTATAATTTATTATATATCATATATATATATACATACATATGTATATATATATATATATATATATATATATATATATATATATATATATGTATGTATATTATATATATATATATATATATATATATATACATATATATATGCATACGTACACATTACGTACCCCTTAAGGTAATATTATTATATATATATATATATATATATATTATATAAATATAAGCGTGTGTGCGTGTGTGCGCGAGTATATGTGTGTGTGTCCGTGTGTGAGTGAGTGCATCTACGTTAGTATATGTATGCATTGATGGATGGATGGATGTAGGCACAGAAATACGTTTGTTTAGCTATCTGTATGCCTGTCTCTCTGCCTCTCCCTCTTTATCTTCATATATTCATGTATATGCGTGAATGTATGTGTATGTGCATTTGTGTATGGCATGCAGGTGTATGCGTTTTAATCTCACAATGTACATGCCTTTGCATGTGTATCTGCATGTGTCTATATGTGTGTGTGTGTGTGTGTGTGTGTGGAGGGTGGTGTTTGTATGTTTGCTTGCTTGTATGGTCTTGTGTGTGAGTGTATGTGTGTGTATGTGCGTGTGTGAGTGTACTTGTGTTTGTGCTTGCGTGTGTGTCTGTATATGTATGTGTGTGCGTGTTTGCGTTTGTGTTCCTGTGTGTGCGTTTATGTGTATGTGTGTTTTTTCTGCGTGCTCGTGTTTATGTTCGTGTGTGTGTGCTTGTGTACATGTATGTGTGTGTGTGTGGTGTGTGTGTGTGTGTGTGTGTGTGTGTGTGTGTGTGTGTATGTGTGTGTGTCTGCATCTTTGTGCCAGATTCCGTATTACGCATGCTTATGAGGTTTAGAGATATTTTTTCTCCACGCCAACACAATATTTTCTCACTTTTACTTTGCATTGAATAACTACAATTAGACATTCTAGAGTTACGTCCCCTGCATTCTATCGTCATCTTTGCGCAGTAAAAAATAGACTTTTCATTCTAACTTTAACATACTCACATTTCCAACGTCATTGACAATGAAATTATACTCTAACAGCCTTTGGAACTTCTCTGTCGTTAAGTCACTTTCTCAGCATCCACATTGTATTTTTTTTTTTCATATTTTCAAATATTTCATGTCACTGTTAACCGTAACATGAGTCTTCAAATTGAAAGATTAGATATTAGATACTTAAGGATTTGTTGCATGGGTGCCCTAGCATCAAGACACCTGTATGTGGCGTAGTGTGATGTGGTGTGGTCGTGGTGGTGTGTATGTGTATGTGTGTGTACGTGTGTAAGTATATATATATATATATATATATATATATATATATATATAGTAGTTATCCGTAATAATGAAGGGTGAAATTAATTAATTTGGAATAATTATCAATTACACCAAGTAGTCTTCGGCATGTAAAAGCCTCATTCGAGGAAAAATTTAAGTAATACTAAGTAATAAAGGGTTTAGCAACGAATTGCCTTACCACATACCGAATTTAGAATAGCAGTCAAAGGGTTATAGCTATTTCTTCTACTAAAAAGGGAGATCTCAGTAAAAACGAAACGTACGTCCGTAGATAACTTAAAAATGTATGATAGATTGCCGTCAATTCATTCTCTCTTACCTGTTTGTGTCTGCCTTCCAATTGCTGTTTTTACTGAGATCTCCCTTTTTAGTAGAAGAAATAGCTATAACCCTTTGACTGCTATTTCTAAATTCGGTATGTGGTAAGGCAATTCGTTGCTAAACCCTTTATTGCTTAGTATATATATATATATATATATACAGGGTACGGTGAATATATTTTGTCATCTGAATTACGCAGAAATTTTCATTCAATAAAATCGCCATTGGCTTCAACCACCGCCTCCAGACTGCTTCGAATTCTCCTGCAGCTATTCTTGACGGTCTCGTTGTTTAAGTTGGTGAATGCTACCATAAACTTTGCCTTCAGTTCATCTTTCGTGTTAGAAGGAATTTCGTTGGTCTCTCACTCAATTGTGCCCCACACATAATAATGAAGGGGGTTGTAGTCTGGAGTTAGGTGGTCAGATGTTAGGGGTGATGTGGTCGCAGAAATGGTCTGACAGCCATGACTGGGTTTTCTTGCTTGTATGGCATGGTGCAGAGTCCTGTAACCGGACATAGGGTCATCCAGCAACCAGCTTCAATATTCAGGGTAGCACTACTTCCTCCAGGCACTTGATGTAGGCCTCCGTGTTGAGTCTGAGGCCATGTGGGAAGATGAATGGAGGCATAACATCGCCATCGCTAGTGATCACTCCAAACACTATGATGTTGACTGGATGTTTGATTTTTATCACTCTCAGTACATGTTTTGGGGACAAGGCAACCCAACGGTTCTTGAACATCTGTTCGGTAGGGGAGCTTCAAGCGTAGATGCCAAGCAGTACAGCATGTCTTTTCCAAATTTCTGGCGAGTGAATTGCGTCATGGTTTTGTTTTCGAATTCTCTCTCTCTCTCTCTCCTCCTCTCCTCTCTCTCTCTCTCTCTCTATATATATATCTATATTATATATATATATATATATATATATATATATATATAAGATATATATAATATATATATAATATATATATATATATATATATATATATATAGATGGTCCTAAACTCTCTCTCTCTCTCCTCTCTCTCTCTCCTATATATATATATATATATATAATATATATATATTGGTCCTAAACTCTCTCTCTCTCTCTCTCTCTCTCTCTATATCTATATATATATATATATATATATATACTATATAATATATATATATGGTCCTAAACCAGGTAACTGAAGAAACTGATTTTTTAACAGTCCCTACTACAGAAATGAAGTATTACGTATATTTCTCTAATGTCAACCGCAAAAAGTCTGTAAAATAGCTTGGTGATGTGTTACTGTGTTGTGCATAGTTCAATACTTCAATCGCGATATTACTTGCAACATTTCGGTGTACTTTTAAGGACTTATCTCTTTATATATAAATGACTCGTATAGAAGCAAATCAGTGCAATATATCATTATGTTTCACTAATTGAAATGAAATCCATAGCAAGGCGAAAAGTTGACATGAGACTACAATTTATGTCTAGAGTACAAGCCGTGACCTCATAATTATATAAGTGGGATATCTAAAGAAAGATGCTCACATTCATTTTCGAAAATTAAAAAAATATATATATAAATGAATGACTAACTAAAGTAAAGAGTGAAACAATCAGTTCTGTACATAAGTGCATGTGAAGAATCGGGGAGTGTGTGTGTGTGTGTGTGTGTGTGTGTGTGTGTGTGTGTGTGTGTGTGTGTGTGTGTGTGTGTGTGTGTGTATGTGTAGGTACGTATATGCGTTTGAGTGCATATATATATATATATATATTATATATATATATATATATATATTATATATATATGTGTGTGTGTGTGTGTGTGTGTGTGATACGTATTTCTACTTAAGTCGATCACAGACAGTGGAGTGTTTGGCCTTGGAGACAAGAGAGGGAACAGTGCTACACGGTGATACCTACTTATCTGTAGGCATATGTGTTACAGCTGGATGTAGAGTAACTTCTGCATAGACGCAATAGCACGAACCATTACCATTTCTGATACGTACCTCTACTTAGGTAGATAGTTGACGGTCGAGTGTCTTGGCCCTGTATAGTGTAGAGTGAAATGTACTGTACTGTGGGGGCTACTTATATCTAGGCTGATATGTGACAGTTGGAAGTAGAGTAACTTGCCCATAGATACGGTAGTGTGAGGTATTATTCTTTCTGATACTTCAGTAGATAGTTGACAGTCGATTCTCTTGCCGTTCAACAAAGCATTCTGAACATACCGTATCAGGACAATTACTCCCTATAGCACAATTCCCCCAACGACAACCAACCCCTAGGACAATTACCACCCTTGGTTAATTATCCCCTCTCCAAGATATTAAAGAAGTTTAAAATCATCATCTGTTGTCCTCAGTGGTAATTGTCCATGAGGTGGGGTATTGTCCATGGAGGGAGAGTAAATGTCCTAGACTGGAACATACTATGTGTTACCTGCTTGCACCTAAACAGATATGTGAGTGTTGAAAGTGAAGTACTTTGTCTACAGATAGTACAGAGGACTATAACATACCACACTGTGATAGCTACTTATAGCTTGGCAAGTTGTAGAGAGTTAAGTGGCATAGTAATGGAAACAGAACAATAAATTATGCAACATTTTGTTATTTATAAGTATGCTTACATATACTTAAGTTGGAAAGACAGTTGATATTATTTAAGTCGAGTGTAACTGGGAGAACTTGAACTGCCAACCAATTGCCCATCTCTGGTTAAACCAGTATTTACTCAGTCTCTTCACAGAATACTGCAGCTTTTGGTTTACTTTTTATGCTGAATCCGACAGATAAATGTAACAGATTTCGAGTTGCCCTCGTTAATGTTACAGAGTGAAAGAAGGGAAGCAATTCAGTGTTACCTTTATTGAAAAATATCGACCGGGAAGGGAGATAATCTTGGTAATACAATACTGCTATATAAGAACCTTTACTATTGTGTGTGTGTGGGGGGTGTTTGTGTGTTGTGTGTGTGTGTGTATGTGTGTGTGCATGTGTGTGTGTGTGTGTGTGCGTGTATGTGTGTGCGTGTGCGTGTGTGTGCGCGCGCGTGTATGTGTGATTACATATATATAACGATACACATACACAAACATTTACATTTATATATATATGTGTATATATGTGCAGATATGCATGCATACAAATACGCACGTGCGCACGCACTAACACACACACACACACACAGAGGTATGTATGTATTTGTGTGTATGAGTGTGGAAGGAGATAGAAAAAAACTCTGGGAATGAGAAAGAGAGAGAGAGGGAGAGGGAGAGAGAAAAGGAAGATGAAAGAGAGTGTGAAATAAGGACTGAAATATGTGAAGCACATTTACCAACTAAACTAACACTCCACACAAGATAAAAAGTTAATGAAACAAACATACCGATCGCCTCCTTAATTCTTTTAATTAAATATTGTTTTATCATGCTTCCTATCTAGCGTGGACTTAAATCCATACAGGAGCCCCTTAATAACGAGCTTGTGTACTTATATAGAATCAACAATCCTACACGCTGAAAATGATGTCCGCCTTCTAAAAAGATTTCTGTATTAAATCTGTTTACGTCAATAATAAGTTGTAAACCACTAGCTGGCTGCATTTCTGATGCCAATTATAACAATACAGTATCTTCTGCATCTCACGAACAGCAAAAATACCACCTTTTATTTTCATTCGACACTCTAGTTCATCGGTTTTATCTGATGTGTATATACATTTTGCGTCCCCCACATCCAACTCATGTGTTTACCATTACAAAGGATCATGGTGGACTCATTAAAAGTAAAAACTGCAAGTTTTTACACTATTTATCAACGGATTTGGTTAAACAAAATACACGTATACACACATCATCCACTTCATATATATGTCTCTGTATGTATGTATGTATGTATGATGTATTATGTGTGCGTGTGTGTGTGTGTATTCGTTTGCTTTTAGCAAATGCCTCGGCATCCCCTCTCAACAGCACCTCTGCTTCTTATTGTCGGATGCCACTTACTATTCCCGTCTTCCTGAGCAATCCTATGGAAAGGTTATACACCTGTGCAACTCTTTACATTAAAACATTAATAAAATATAAAAGTTTACAAAACCATAAGTCATCACACACACACACATATATATATATATATATATAGATATATATATATATATATATATATATATTCAAGGTGTTGCTCCAGCCACTTAAAGTAAAGTACTCAACGATAAGTCTTAAAGTGAAGAAAATATTTAATGCATAATTATTAATCCAACAAAATATACATTCGGAGGCTATGGTTGAAGAAATTTGCCCAAGTGAGCACGCAACGGAATCGATAATATGGGATTAAGAAATAAGCTCCTTAAACATCCGGTTGTGCCTTACATCTCTCTATATATGTTGAAACCTTAGCTGAGGTAGATTTGTATCTCACCCGTCTCAATTTGAGATCCAAATGCTAATGTCGTTATTGTTCGGTGTTGTAGAGGTAGATCTGCAAATCCATATTCAAACAGATTCCAGCCTTTATCATCCTGTTTTATATGTAAATTGCATGTCTGAATATTTTCTTACTTTTCTTTAAGGTGTCTCGATATGATTTGGGTGAAACTTTAGCTTAATTTTCTATTGCAAGCCAAACGAATCCAGGCACCCTTTGTTGGCTTAATATACTAGTAGTAATGTACGAAGGTAGATTTAATCCTTCAAGGATTAATTTTCCACTTGGATGTGCAGCTACTACTACTACTACTACAGCGAAAACTACCACAACAGTATTAGGTGCAAAATCAAAATAGGACGATATGAATAATAAGAACATCACGAGCGATGTCAGCAACTATTTCACTGTTGTTCGGCTGCTAATGTTTTGCTGAAATACTAAATTACGGGCACCTAAATATGTTAACACCGGTTGTCAAGCGGTGGTGGGTCTAGATATAGACGCAACCTCACACACATGCATATATATATATATATATATATATATATATATATATATATATAATATATATATATATATATATATATAGATATATATATATATATATATATATATGCAATTGTAACGTTTGTTTGATTTTCTGAAGAATTAGTCTGCGAGCTGGCAGGATCGTTAGCACACCGGGAAAAATGCTTAGCGGCATTCCGTCCCTTTTACGTTCTGAGTTCGAATTTCGCTGAGGTCGTCTTTGCCTTTCATCCTTTCGGATTCGTTAAAATACGTACCAGTTGTGTACTGGAATCAATTTAATCGCCTTATCCCTTTGCCCGAGATTGCTGGCGTTGTGCCAAAACTTGAAATATTCTGAACAATTATAACTGTATTAGCCATTACCAGATATATACGTAGACATTGAATATGTCGCTAAGTTCACAGAGCTACAACTGCTATTTCTGCCACTGTTTTGACCATGAATACAGAAGAAAACTTATCCACCCACGGTATCCGTCTGTTAAATAGTTTCTTGATCATTCTTTCTGTATTAATATATACGCATTGATCATGCACAAGCTCGATTAGATTAATGTAGGATTATGTTCTTAGCAACAATAAAAAATATTACTTTACATTTTATGACAAGAAACAAGCCTGGCTATTATTTAACAAGTTAATATTGAGAAGAGGCTTAAGGCACGTAATATTGACAGGTTCGTTTGAACATCAGATAAAAAGGAAAAAATATGAAAACAAAAATGGCTTGCTGTATTTAGTTGATACTAGTTATGGTCTTCCTTAAAATTCCACAAAATTTGACTTATCGATTAAATTGTTCCACCGGATGATAAACAAGGGTAAAATGTGCACCAATAATGTATAGTTTAGATGATTTATATATCTAATAATCATGAGCAACAGCGTAATTAATTACTGCTTTCCAACAGAGTAACGATTTGCTCAGTGCATTTATTGGGGCGAGATTGACAAGAATGCGATTGTAAGTGGATGGACACAGTCTTAAGAAATCCGGATTTAGATCGGTTTTTACTTCCTTTTCTTGCACAAACGCACGCACACACACACATACATGAAACATCCTCTGCTGTCATTCAGTCTACTCAACATCAGTGGCTCATTCGTTGGTGAACTCGAGGTTATGTGCCGCTCACTGAGATTGAACCCATGCTTACATAACTCAGAAGCGAACTCCAGAATCACAGATAAATGCCATGCCTGCGTTAATTAAATCGATTCTTCCCTCACATTCAGCCACAATTCTTTTGGAAACTCGAGTTGTTTTCTGTTTTTTTTTTGTTTTGTTTTTTGAAACACATGTTTTTTATTATGAAAATACAACAATATTTGAAAGACTTCTTTTATTCCCCATACAAAGGAAAATAGCTGGAAAACTAGAAAAAACAACTTCTAATCCTCGACTTTCCCACCCCATTAAAAAATCAAATTTTATTTTTATCTGCTTATTTATTTATTAGTAAAGAAATTTCCGATATTCCTGGATTTATTCTACATCAATGAAACCTTTAGAACTAAAGATTATGGACAAATTTAAAATAGTAATAAATGAATGAATGAATGAATAAATAAATAAATAATATAAAAAAAAGTAGCGCCAGTGAATAAATTATTAATTATATTTGGGTGAGTATGAGGTCAAATTCTAGAATGCTTGAAATTGGGTCACAAAAGAATTCAAAAGAGTCATTGACGTTTAAAAATACGCATGGGCAAATAGTTTAATGCGTCGTGAATCTACTCATCTAAGGATTTTGGTCTTATTTTCTCGCCAAACATTTTGTCTTTGGGGGAAATATTTCGATGGGACAACGCCAAACAATACAAATTCGAGCAGTTCGTTGAGACAACTCACAATTTCACTCCCTCTATCTCTATCCGTCACACTCACCCTCTCCCTCTCTTTATATATATATATATATATATATATATTATTTTATTCTTTCAGTCATTTGACTGCCGCCATGTTGGAGCACGGCCTTTTGTCGAAGAAATCGGCCCCGGACTTATACGCTGTAAGCCTGGTACTTATTCTATCGGTCTCTTAGGGGAGGTAAACACACCAAAATCGGTTGTCAAGCGATGGGCGGCGACAAACATAGACACACACATTTATATACGACGGGTTTCTCTCAGTTTCCGTCAACCAAACCATGTGGTTGGGTAGCTAGCTTCTTACCACACAGCCACGCCTGCGCCTATATATATATATATATATATATATATACATACAGAGAGGGAGAGAAAGAGTGATGCACGTAAATACGATCTGCAGATAGAGAGTCTACAGGATCGATTTGAAAACGAATTCATGTCAGCCCGGTCTTACCACTTGCAATCAACAGTTTCACCAATGTAAATCCCAACCTGGTGAGAAAGGTGGTGTTATTACGTGGCAACTATATACTACATTATAGCGCAAACAAAACCATCCAACCGAGGAAGTTGGGTGATCCGGCAATTCCTACAATCGGTGGGCCTAGTATGGATTCTTTTTCTGGTCTGGTTATGATCATATGATCTGTTGTCTTTAAACAAGAATTGGATGTGTGATCATTAGTCGTATTGGGCCGGGTGAGGCTGTCACTGCTATTATATGTGGTCAGGTTGCTAGTAATAGAAGCGGTATTACTAGGGTTGCTATCATTGAAGTGAGTAAGGTCCCTGAGTGTCGTTATATTATTAATAGGTGGATTACGGATTCTTCTTCTTCTTCTTCTTCTTCTTCTTCTTCTTCTTCTTCTTCTTCTTCTTCTTCTTCTTCTTCTTCTTCTCGTCGTCGTCGTCGTCCTCCTCCTCCTCCTCTTCTTCATTATTATTATTATCAATATTAAGGCTGCGAGCTGGCAGAGTCGTTAGCATGCCAGGCGAAATGCTTAGCCATATTTCGTCTGCGTTTAGGTTTGTGTTCAAATTTCTTCGGGTCGACTTTGCCTTTCATTCTTTCGGGCGTCGATTAAATAAGTACCAGTTACGTACTGGGGGTTCAAGGTAATCGGCTTAATCCTCTCCTCCAAATTTGAGGCCGTATGCTTCCTGCAGAAAGTATTATTATTATTATATTATTATTATTATTATTATTATTATTATTATTATTATATTATTATTATTATTATTATTATTATTATTATTATTATTTTGTATCGCTTACTTGCTACGGAAATCTTAAACGTTCTTTTCTTAAATCACTGTGTATCGTGCCATTTCATTCTTGTTAAAAACCACCAGGATGACATGACCAGAGGCAATTAAATTAAATTAAGCATTTTATAAAGAGACACGCTTCTTATATCTGGAAAATAATTGGTCTGGGAGACGTTCAAAGAATGTGTTTTCTTTTCTTTTTCTTCAGTGAGTGTTAGAAGTTTAACACTCAACACAGAAGAAAATTTCTCACATACAGCTTAACTATGTATACATATACATACATACATACATACATACATACATGTATACATACATGTATACATATATGTATATACATATATATATATACATACAAATATATATATATATATATATATGTTTGTATATATGTGTGTGTGTTTGTGTGAGTGTATACATTGCGTTTCAAATTATTAACGTAACGTTTTTTTAAATTTTATTTACCTACTCGTTTGAATTCAACGAAATTTTCACAGAGTGGTGGCAACAGTTATATACGTGTGATGTGTAAAGAATATGAAGTTCAGTAAAGCAACATAGAAACTACGGCCATTTATCAAATTTACGTAAACTTTCACTGATTCAAATTATGAGAGGGGTGTAATTAAAACTCATGGAAGGAAGAAAATACAAATGTAATTGTCTGACGTACATACTGAAATGAACACACAGAATCATGAACATGAAAAACAAACAAACAGCGTTCAAAAATGATAGGTAAGCTGGTTAATAAAGAATATATGAGTCTTTGTTTGAAATATGTTAGAAAAGCTGCTGGTCCATGAAACATGCTAATTTCTAGATCTCGTCTGATGTTGTACCATCAGATGCATCCACTACTGCCTGCTACAGTTCATCCCTACTTCTAAATTGGCGTCTATTCTCGTAAACTCCACAAGATTTCTTTTAGGTTTAGGTTTTGGGGACAGTCAGGCCACTTCATCTTCCGAGTTCCACAGAAGCCTAACTGTTGCAGATACTCGGTAATTTTCTACGTTGAGTGCAAGAGAGTATTATCATGCATGAGTATTATGTTATCTTCTGTTATCTTCTGCCCATGTTATCTTCTGCCCATCTCAGACGATATTCTGAGTGTATTTTGTTTCTAATGTCACTAGTTTACCGACATTTTCCAGAAGATGACATCGGATAGTTCTCGACAGAGTGTTTGGCTACTGCGCGTGAGAAGTTCTTCACTTATAATACCTGGGTTCTTTAAACCTTCACGTTTAATTCATGACAGAGAAAGTTGAGAAGCAGTCCTCGACTGGCCCTTGCCCTCTCTCTTACGTACTTTCGTAGGAGCTGTAACAAAGATTTTCTCAGTTTGGTGATATCTTCCAATTATTTTAGATATTTCTAATGCTGATTTACCTGTTTTCATGTTCGGAAGTAATAACAGATTTCTCTGAAGCAGTCAAGTCAAATTTACAACACATAATTACACGATTATCAGGCCATTCGTTAATAATTTGGAACACGGAAAAGTCGCTGGATTTATGCAAATGGCCGCAATTAATTTACTCTTAAGCAAAATCTCACATTTTTCACACACCACGTACATATAACTGTTGCCATCATTCTGTGAAAATTTCATTGAATTCTAATGAGTAGTTTTAAATAAACTAAAGAAAGTATATATATATGTATGTATATGCTTATCTACCTATCTACATACACACACATATTGTACAGTGCCATTAACCATCATGATTATCAAAAACATTGCTGAGAAGAAATAACTGAAGGGAACGTGCAGCGTACTCAATATGCACAAGCGATTGTGTCTTACAATTGTTATAGAATAAAATATTGTGAGATTACTGTACAAACTCACATGCCTTACGAATTGAATAGAAAACAGCACTTGACTACTACTTGAATGGCCACGTGAGCATAAGAAGCAATGCTCTTTTTCGCAGGATTTGAAACGAAAATGTAAACGTGAGTAAATATGTAACGCAATGAATCCTTTGTAAAGTTCAAAAGATTCTTACGATCTCCAATGCTCCTGTTCATCCTCTTCTTCACTTTCTTTGTCCTGGGGCTAGACGCCAATAAGAAGAACAAAACAACATCGTAGCGGTTATGAGATAACATCAGTATAAAGAACAGTAATGATAACAACACCACTATCACCACCAACAACAGCAACAACGTCAACGATGTG
>NC_043014.1:19815111-19820111 GCF_006345805.1 Octopus sinensis | reverse complement strand
ATATTGTTGCTTAAGTGAGAGAACAATCATCAACGTGTTTGTAATAATGATGATGATATTGGAAATCCTTATCCTCTCCATTCTCGCTGTCTAACTTTCTCTTTTTTTCTTCCTCTTCTTTATTCAACTCCTCCTCGTCTTCATCGTTGACCTCATCACCACAATGTGCACCAACGTTATCTACACAATTAGCACATCGTAATCGGCGTGGTGGTGATCGTATTATTCGTTACCTTCGTTGTTATTCTTGTCTTCCTCCCCCTCCTCATCATCATCATTACTACCACTACCGCCACCATCGAAGACTACCGAGTTAGAAAGTAGTGTACTGGATAAAGCGATCTTGAGTTCTTTGCGCGCAGGAAGAACTCTGGGTGGTCATTGCAGGAATGCTTTTGATGAGGAGGAAATAAGAGCAACAACAATAACCACACACAAATAGACTACTACTGATATCACAATGAAGACAGCAACACCAACAGTAGCATCAACTGAAACAATAGTACAGACAATAGCAGAACCACCAGCAGCAGCAGCAGCAATAACAATAGTAATAGATAACAACAACGGCAGTGACCACAGCTTCAGTTTAGTTTGGCCGTACAGCCGGTCGCTTAAATGATTTCATGCGAGCACGCCATCCATCACAGTACCCCGTGTTCTTAATTCGTCAACTTTTACCATTCCACTGTCCTGAAGCAAGTTGTCCACAGAGGTTAGACGTTTATTGGCCCAGTCAATTCTTCCTTCAAATGACTGCTACAAGACCAGTTGACAAACGTTCTTTTGGGTGCCTGACTTCTCTGCTGAATCTTCTCCGTGACTTCGCTTAGGTTTTGATAAAGATGCTCGTTTGTTAAATGAGCTCTTCCTGTAACAGTCACAGCCACTCTCAACATTCTTGTGCAGCAGCTGTTTATTTGTGTTTCAAGCTTCTTGGTGAGCGTCTAAATTTCAGTACCTGTTTCTTTACTACCCACAAGGGGCTAAACATAGAGAGGACAAACAAGGACAGACATTCGGATTAAGTCGATTATATCGACCCCAATGCGTAACTGTTACTTAATTTATCGACCCTGAAAGGATGAAAGGCAAAGTCGACCTCGGCGGAATTTGAATTCAGAACGTAACGGCAGACGAAATACCGCTAAGCATATCGCCCGGCATGCTAACGTTTCTGCCAGCTCGCCGCCTTAAAGTCTGAGTTCCAGTACCGTATAACAAAACTGATTTTATCGTGGAGACAAAACCTTCTATTTAAGCGCCATCTTAGATTTCCAGGTTTTACGCAGTTTGTGACACTCCAAGCAAATTGCCTTCCATACAGCTAAGTCCTTTCTGTTACTTTCCATCCAAGCATCTAGGTGCTTGAAGCTAGTAACTTCCTTAGGTTCTCCGTCTCTTGTAGAGAGGTAACAGAAACAACAGCAATAACAATGAAAGCATTAGCAATGAAAATAACGATATCAACAATTTCAGCAATGGCGATAAAAGCAACGACAGCAAAAATAATAACATGAAAGAAGCAAAGACAGTGCCACATTTTAAACCTCCAAAATACAAACTACTATAGCAACAGCATTAACAACAGCAATAGCGTTCCATACGCTTCCATACCATCACCACCACCACGACACACTGCTATTACATCATTGCCAACAACAACAACAACAACAATGGCAATGACAACACCACCACAACAAACAGGTTAAACCCAGCACCAAAAGATATTCCAATAACTCATTCCTTCGTCTCTCCTATTTCACCTGCTATCATGTGTTCAGATCACCTGAACTTTCATGGCAACCCCATCATCGTCATCATCATCATCATCATCATCACCATCATCGTCATCATCATCATCATTATGAGCATCAGCATCAGCAGCAGTAACAGCAGCAGCAGCATCTCTCCTCCACATTCTTTTAATATCTCCTCCTCCTCCTCCTCCTCCTCCTCCTATCCTCTTCTCTTTACTCTGATCTTTATACTTCTTCTCCTCTCAATACACCGTACTACATTGATCAGTTTCCGTTTTCTCTATGCCAAGAAGATCATTTTTCTCTGTTTATTTGCAGCTTTGGTTGCTTCTGTGTATGCCTGTCTACGATTGGCTGGCTGGTTTTTGTCATCTGTTTCTGTCTGTCTGTCTGTCTGTCTGTGTGACCTTCCCTCCTCTTTCTTCTCTCATTGACTTCTTATCTGTCTGCCAGTCTGTCTGTCACTGTCTGTCTATATAACAGCGCACAGACGCGATGAATCATAGTAATTAACAAACACACACACAGATACACGTACACATAAATACGTCCCACACGTGCACACACACACACGTGTGTGTGTACCAGGGTACAGAGATACACACACACTCATATACACACACACATATATATATATTATGACATTATGAAACTTCCTAGCTGGTAACTCTGAACTTGAGAAATTCTCCGGTAGTTCACAGACTGAGGGACAATTCGACTGGTTTCGATTGTTTTCATAAGTTCATCAAGTGTATTTGAGTAAAGTAGGAAATACACCTGACGAACTTGAAAAATGAAAAAAAAATATATAAAATAAGAACTCAGATTAAGTAACTGAACTTCTCTGTTCGGCAATTAACGAGACACTGTAGCTTAACGTCAGGCACTAAACAGTAAGCTTAATGTACGTTTAGTAAACGCAAACCTATAAAAAACTATACAATATACCTTTATACATATACATATATATACACATAGTCATGTGTTTTAGTGTGCACGCGTGTGTATGTGCGCGCACGCGTGTATGTCTTAATAGAATTTTGTAACTGTTTCGGTAACATTGATTTATTGCAAAGAAGAAAAAAATCAGCATCTATTCGACCAGCGCTCGAAGGATAAATGACATAACGCTATTGATTTCTCATGGGCAGCATTCTCGTTAAATTCAATGTTGATTTTTCGGCAAGAAACAAAAGAAATGCTCTATGTCTACTGGGAAAAACTACTTAAGAACTCATTCCTTCATTCTGGTTACTAACGTGAAATGTGTGTGTTGTGTCAGTATATATATATATATATAACTTAAATAACGAGGGTAAAAAATTGATATTAATCAATTAAAACCAGTGGCTTAGCATATTTAACAAATCCGAAGATTGAAAATGATATTACATACAAATTAAGAAGAATGGCCACCAAAGTTGAACCTTAATATGCTAAAGAAATACGTCAAATCGCTCTTACCCTGAAGAGTGTGTTCGCGAGAAAAATTTCAGCAAACGCCAGAAATTTTTCGTGAGAACACACACTTCGTGGTAAGGGTGATTTGGCGTCTATCTTTAGCATATTAGGGCTCCACTTTGATGGTCATTCCTCCTAATTTTCATATATGTATATATATATATATATATATATATATATATATATATGTATAAAGTTAATCCAAACAAGAAAACACAAAAAAAACAAAAAAACACAACAACGCGAAGATGTGGAACAAATAAAGTATTATTGGACGCGCAAGAAAAGAAGGGAAGAAGGAGGGTTTAACGTTTCGAGCGGAACTCTTCGTCGGAAACATAGGAGAAGGAAAGATCCCGAGAAGGGAAGACGGAGGAAAAAAATCGCCAGTGGTACTCATGAGATCACATATTGAAAGACCGGAAGTAGAAAGGTGGAAGAATAATGTTTTTTAAAGACAGGAGAGTTTTCAAAGACAGTATGGTAAAAAAAAGGGAGAGGGGGAATGTGTCTGGATGTGTGCGTTCGCGGGTATATATATATAAGATATATATATATATATATATATATATAATATATATATATATATATAATATATATATATATATATATCTTTATATAAAAGTGAAGTTGTGAGTCTGTATCCTAAGATTTAGATTCCTAACTACTCCCACATTTTGCGGTGCAGTTTAACCAAAACCAGGTATCTTATAGTCGGGATTCATATCGAGCCCTTCTGGGTATTAGCGCGCGTCTACGATGAGTCTACGATTTTTACCATCATTTTTTCCATTTTAATGCATTTTTTCGCTATTATATAAGGGAAGTAACTCTCTAAAAATGTCTACGATGAGTCAACGATTTAAAAAAAAATTACCATAATTTTTTCCATTTTTAATGCATTTTTTGCTATTTTTTGGCTATAACTCTCTAAAAATGCTTATATAGTTATTTCCCTTACAAACCCGAGCAACGCCGTGCGATAGTGCTAGTATATATATATATATATATATATATATATAATATATATATATATATATATGTATGTTTGGTGTGTCTGTGTTTGTCCCCCTCCCCCAACATCGCTTGACAACAGATGCTGGTGTGTTTACGTCCCCGTAACTTAGCGGTTCGGCAAAAAAGGCCGATAGAATAAGTACTAGGCTTACAAAGAATAAGTCCTGGGGTCGATTTGCTTGACTAAAAGGCGGTGCTCCAGCATGGCCACAGTCAAATGACTGAAACAAGTAAAAGAGAGTGTTAAGAGTAAGAGTATACGCAGTTGTCCTTTCGAACAACAGGGAATTATTTGTTGGGGTTGCTCTTGATGTTATTGCTGCTGCTGCTGCTGCTGTTGTTGTAGTTGTTATATTTTGATTTTGCATCTAATACTGTTGTGATAATTTAAGTCGCTATTGCTATTCTTGTTTTTATTATATTTCTTGTTTTCCATTTGTTTTTCATACCATTACTTCTATTGCTGTTGTTGTTATTGTTGTTGCTGTTGTTACTGTCCAGGTTATTGTCGTTCGACATTTGGCCCAGACGATTCGTCTTGGCCAGAATAATATGACTAGATTTCTTCTTTCCTACCCGATCTTTCCGGTAGCTTTTTTCAAATCTTCTCTTTTCCACCATTTGTGCCACCCTTCCTTATCATACTTATCAACAAATTCAAGCCGTGGAATAGGAATCGAAAGATGTCAAATCCCAGTTCCATAATTATCGGAACTCAGTCATTCATTATCGTTTGTTTTGAAAGATATTTCACGGCAGGTA
>NC_043014.1:19792611-19807611 GCF_006345805.1 Octopus sinensis | reverse complement strand
TTCTGGTGTCGATAAATTAAGTACTTAAGTAGGCAACTTAATTTATCGACACCAGAAGGATGAAAGGTAAAGTCGACGTCGGCGGAATTTGAACTCAGAACCTTAGCGGCAGACGAAATAAGGCTACGCATTTCGCCCGGCGCGCTAACGTTCCTGCCAGCTCCCCGCCTAAAAAGAAAAATATATTAATTTAAGAATGGCATTTCTCTTAACATTCATCTTGTCAGTTCTGATCACCAAACACTTCCTGAATTATTCCAACTACTTGACTAAATACTGATTTGATAGATCAAGTTGGAAGAAACCGAAAGTTTGCTGGTTCTAAACTTGTGACAGAACTTACAATTCACACCTTTTTGGTTCCAAACAGCATCTTCGCCTTCAGTACATTTGTCGATGAATCAGGATACAAGCTTAGTATCCTTGGTCCTTTTTCAGCCCCTTTGAAATTGCTGAGTAGGACAGAGGTAATCTTAAACAGGTGACGTAGCTCACTGTCGAACAATCTTCTTTTGGGGGTAAACAAAGCACGGATTACGTCTACCATAAAATACTGGAGAATTCGAACTTAGACCGTAAATGGTCAGAACAAAGACCCATAGGCATCATAGTTACCAATTCTAAGGATTAGGCCAGTCCAATAACCTACATTTCTTCGATTTTGTTAACGATTGAAGGATGGGACACAAGTTTGACTGCAGCAGCATTGGAACTCAGAACTCAAGAAGCCAGAACAAATATCACAAAGCATTTTATCCGATGTTTTAAGAGCATTGTCAATTAGCATGCATACACTTGTACATACATACATACAGACAGACAGACAGACACACACACACACACACACACACACGTACGCTTCTATTAATTTCAAATTTTGGCAGAAGGCCAGCAATTTCGTGGAGGTGGGTAAGTGGATTACATTGACTTCAGTGTTCAACTGGTGCTTATTTTATCTACCCCCGAAAGGAAGAAAGGCAAAGTCGGCTTCGGCGAAATTTGAACTCAGAACCTTGTCGCCATAAGCAACTTCGACACTGCTCTTCCTTGTCTTTCAGAGGCAAGGTAGAATAAGTTCTACAATAACAAAAATAATTAAAAAGTAGTTGTAGCCAAACTATCAAGCATCTATTTACAATCGATGGATTTGTCTCCCATATACTTACCACAAATCGATGGATCTGTCCCCCATATACTTACCACATTTTGGCCTGGAAATGCTTCCGCTGGATCATAACAGTCCTGGCAACGTAGGAAGATAGGATCAGAATGAATACAAATTGACTTTCGAGTCTCATCATCGAACAGTGTTATTCGATAATATCGAACCCGTTACTTGAGTGTCACTTTATTTTTACTGAACATGGGGTATGACAGACAAAACTAACTACGCTAGGAATTGAAATCAGAATGTAAAGAGCCTAAAGAAATAACACATTTTTTCCGATGCTGTTGCAGCTTTTTTCAGCATTTTGAGTCCCTTTTTACTGAATATTCCTGAGACGATTTATAATAATCGATTTACGTAAGATATCATAAATTATGACTGTCCGGACTCATAGACAGACTCCGCTGACTCATTTTAATTCTTTTCTGTTGCGTCAACTATTGGCTAATATAATAAACAAACAGTATTTGATCAAGAGTGTACGCATTGAGATCAAACCTACATCCTGAAGCTTACTAAGCGAAGTAGCTAAAGATATAAATTTGCTCACAAACACTGTGTCAGTTGTCCGGAAAGTTCGTGCCGATTTTTAAAGGAAAGTAATAGGTCAATAAATACTTGCCATTACATTTTTAGTCAACCAAATATGAACCATTTTGTTGCACAATGCGTCTCCATCTTTCCTTTAACTTGAAAGTACCCTCTTTCCAGAATTGAGGTGGTTTCATGGCAAAGAATTCATCAAGGTATCTTGTTACGTCATCTAAGGAATTGAAATTTTTACCATTAAGACTATTCTGCAGAGACCTGAATAAGTGGAAATCTGAAGGAGCAATATCTGGTGAATATGGAGGGTTGGGTAACACATCCCAGCCGAGCTGAAGCAATTTTTGTTTGATTTCCAAAGCATCAAGTGCCGAAAATGAACTTTCTTATCTTTCATTTTAAAGGGTTACAGAACTAACACAACGAAAAGATAGCTTAAACTGTGCTCTAAATGGAGGTGTGATCAAATCCTATTTTATGGACTCAAACATGTTCTAAAATAAGTCAAATTGTAAGCTACTATAAATCGGTACGAACTTTCCGGACAACCCAATATAAATACATACATACATGCATCTCTCTCACTCTCTCTCTCTCTCTCTCTCTCTCTCTCTCTCTCTCTCTCTCTATATATATATATATATATATATATATATAGAAATACACACACACATATAATTGCTTAGTTTAAAACGAATTTATAATGATATATTCCTATAAAGTTTGTTGAGTATCCTCACATACACAAATATCTATGTAAGATTATATATATATACACACACGTTCATACATGCATACACTCACACACGCGCACACGCACGCACACACGCTCGCACGCCCTCGCGCACACACGCTCAAGCGCACACATACGTGTCTATATATAAACTCACATGCATATATATTTATTCCTACATCTTGAAAGCTAAAGAGAAAACAAAGAAAAAAACGGAGAATAGTATTTCTAGCAAATAAATTATATATAAGAATGAGATTTACGGAGACAATCTCGTCAATTTTAGTGTAATTTTCGAATATTTTCTTGACATATCCTGTTTATAAACAAAAATATCTCTTAGATTTCTAAAAATACACATACACGTACAGTTGCCCACACATAACACTCATACAGTTGATGTTTATATATATATTATATATATATATATATATAATATATATATATATATATATATATATATATATATATATAATATATGTGTGTGTATATATAAATATATAAACACAATTTACAAAGCTTCTAAAACCTATTATCACAAAGACAGTGTGTCCTGGCTCTGTAGTTTTTGCGATATTTCAGGTATATTTCTAAAGATGAACGTGTAATTGTTGTTTTTAGATTTCAAATTTGACATCAATGCTCGAGAAAATGCGGAGGACAATGCTTGATCGAGCCGACTGTAGCCTTGTCCTCCATTATTAAGAGGTTTGATGTTTTGTATCTGACAGATTTGTTATTGCTTATCCTCTGGTAATCACCTGATCGAAGGTATTCCACCCGAGTATATTCCCTATTATTATATGAATAGCGAAGAACGTGGCATTCTACTTGAAAGCCTGTAGTGTGTGAGTTGGATGAGCTTTGGTTGCTATATCTAGCAGGTTGATCAATCACGTAGACCCATGCGTTTGATTCTGGTCATTATCGTTGTTGTGATTGTTGTTCAGTTCCGGCAGCCCCAATTGAACAGACTTATAATCAGAGGCTTTCAGCCAGGACCGCAGTGATCTTCCGAAAGAATTTTATTCCATGAGTTTTCCATTTTTCTTTTATTCTTATATTTGCTTCAGTCATTTAAATGCGGCCATGTTGGAGCACCACCATAAGGAGTTTTAGTCGAACAGATCGACCCCCCAGGACTTATTCTTTGTAAGCCTAATATTTATTTTATCGAACTCTTTTGCTGGGCCGCCAAGTTACGGGGACATAAACACACCAACATCGGTTGTCAAGTGAGGATGGGGGGACAAACACAGACACAAAGACGCACACACCTAAACATATATATATATATATATATATATATATATATATATATATATATATATATATATATATATATTACGGAGATGTACTCGCATAGCAAGTGATTTGATCTGAGATCGTGTGCTGGAACGAAAACAATTGCAGCGTGGAAGGTGTTTGTAAGCCATTTAAGAAACACACAAAAGCCGTTCGATTCACTTCAACATTTAAGATTTATTTGTCAAAATATTTTCGTCGCTAAAATCCGCGACCTGTTCACTGATAAAAGTCCGTGCTGCATCTATGTTATATATATATATATATATTAATAATAGAAGGGTAAAATTTATTAATTAAATTAATTAATTCATTCATTTATTAACAATCTTACCAAGTAGATCAGTACGTTAAAATAACCTTTATAGGTAAAATTATCCATATAATTATAATTAGGGTTCAGCTAACCTCCTCCTATTTCTCTTATTTGTAATTTCGGTATGTGGTGAATCAGTGAGCTGACCATAATTATAATTTATATATATATATATATATATATATATATATATATATATATATATATATATATGCGATGGGATTCTTTCAATTTCCATCTACAAAATCAACACACAAGACTTTGGTCAGGCTGAGGTTATAGTAGAAGACACTTGCCCAAGGTCACACACAGTGGGACTGAACCCGGGATCATGTTGTTGGGAGCAAGCTACTTACCACACAACAAGCATTTACCCTCTTGAAGATATTTGTTTAAATGATGGAGATTTCTTAGTATAACGAGCGCCCAGGTAGAGATGTCAGCGTTTCGTCAATTACATTGTTGTTATTATTGCTGTCACCGAGCCAAAGTAGAACCTAATCGAACGAAACAAGCTCACCACTATTCCAACCTTAAAGACTCTGTTTTCCGTTTAGGTTAATGTAAGCGTACACCATCTAACAATTATATTATACGCTTTCAAACGGTATGGGGTGACTGAAGCTTATCCCAGATTTGACTATTACATCTTGCAGGTCAAACAAACACAGAGTTTCCCTTTCACTCATAGACATCACTACTGTTCTGGGTGACAGATGATGCAATCACTGTGGAGCTGGACAAAATATGGCATCTAAATATATTCATTTAAATTTTGACATTA
This sequence comes from Octopus sinensis, assembly GCF_006345805.1. Taxonomy (NCBI): domain Eukaryota; kingdom Metazoa; phylum Mollusca; class Cephalopoda; order Octopoda; family Octopodidae; genus Octopus; species Octopus sinensis. The sequence goes on along the minus strand of NC_043014.1, from coordinate 19,802,759 downwards.
AACACTGCCAATGTCGACTTGACATTTTATTTTGAAAACAAAATAATCTATCTATCTATCTATCTATCTATCTATCTATCTATCTATCTATCTATCTATCTATCTATCTATCTATCTATCTATCTATCTATCTATCTATCTATCTATCTATCTATCTATCTATCTATCTATCTATCTATCTTTCTACCTACCTATCTACCAATATGGCTTCAGATGGAACCCCACAGCGTGGTACTTTGGACAAGTATCTTGCACGAAAGTACCCGACTGAACAATAACTTCAACTAAATGGAAACATATCATACACACATATTTAGATACATACATACATACATACATACATACACACATACATACATACATACATAAATACAAACATACATACATACATTCATTCATACATACACACATATATACATACATACGTATATATATATATATATATATATATATATATACGGCAGTTTGTCTGTCTGTGTGTCTGTGTGTCTGTGTGTCTGTGTGTCTGTCAGGTTGTACCCTCACCCTGACCACGGCTTTCAACCGATTCTGATGAAACTTGACACACACATAGCCCAATGTCATAATTCAAAACTAACGCAGTGAAAATTTTGAAAAGTTCCCCCAGTTCTGAAACAAAATTGATAAATTCGACATGGGTCGAGAATCTAAGCTTTTTATATGCAACACGTTTTCTACAGACTGTCTAGGGGACGCAACTCGACCTTTTTAACTCTCGGAACACGTGGGGTAAGTATCCCAAAATGTATAAAAATGTACAAAAACGGCAAAAAAGCGGGCAGCAATGTGAGTGACAACAACGAAAAAGTCAAAAGTGACCAAACTGAACAAACGAATGGAAAAGGTTTTTCGGTGCACACGACAAAAGCAGTTTATGATAAACCAAGAGTTTGCAAGTAGCGTCCGAGGACCCTTAGGGTGCGTCAAAAATTTAAGGTAAAACGTTTGGGGTGGTAGTTATAAAGAAAGTGTAAACAAAAAAAAGTATTTGAATAACTTGCGGCTGCAGCAGCTATTAGCAGAAGTGGGGGTAAAGTCTCAAATGTAATTTTTTCCTGGTAGGAATTGGTTGGGTTGAATTATCGATAGCTGTTTGATAGTTATTTGGGAGTGAAGAGAAGACATTGCAACCTACACATGCGCCTTCGTTCCCTAGAGGGAAAGGAGTAGAATGGGATTAGTCGTTGCCTACTAGGGGCTCTTATATACCCGGGCAACGCTGGGCTATGCTGCTAGTATATATATATATGTATGTATGTATGTATATCTGTAAATGTAATATGTGACAATCATTCGGTAACCAATATTACATATTACATTTACAGATAAATTCCTCTATTTACTTATTATCGAGATCTCTTTCTTTCATTTGTTATCTTACAATTTTTATCAATATATATATATATACTTCGCCAGTAACGGGAGTCATATCCGTCATAACCGAAGCATTATCTCATCTGTTTGAAAACTTATTTAAATTTTTACCTGAAATTAGCTACGGATTTTCTCTTTGTTATGGTTCTGTAAAATTTTCCGTTTCTTGTATATTTGTTCAATTTTTGTAATATATATATGTGTATGTTTCGTGTGTGTGCGTGTATGTATGTATGTATGTACATACGTATGTATGTATGTATGTATGTATGTATGTATGTATGTATGTATGTATGTATGTATGTATGTATGTATGTATGTATGTGTGTGTATGTATGTATGTAAGATGTGTTTGCATCTATGTGGCCTTGTGCTTGTATTTGTGTCTGCCACAGCTAGACAACCTGTGCCGGTTTCTGTAGATCTCCGTGACATAGCAGTTTGAGAAATGAGAACGATAGCATGAGCAACAGACTTTCAAAAGATAAGTACTGGGATGGATTCGTGTGATCAAATCCTTGCAGGTGAAGCTGCAGCATGGCAAAAACAGGTAAAAGATTAAACAACGTCTGTGTGTGTGTGATCGCCAAGGAGTGTATTGTAGATGATGCCTATCCTTAACCGATGTGTGTATATCGTATTCTTTCGAAATATGTTGAAAGAAATAACGATATGTTCTTTAATATTCCTCTTGTTTTCTGTGATTCCATTCTGATCATGTTTGCTCACCGTCTCTACCACATATTTGTTTTTTTACTCCGTTATATAGAGCTCTGAATATATTTCGGTACAAGACGGCGAGCTGGCAGAAACGTTAGCACGCTGGGCGAAATGCTTAGCGGTATTTCGTCTGTCGCTACGTTCTGAGTTCAAATTCCGCCGACGTCAACTTTGCCTTTCATTCTTTCGGGGTCGATTAAATAAGTACCAGTTACGCACTGGGGTCGATATAATCGACTTAATACGTTTGTCTGTCCTTGTTTGTCCCCTCTGTGTAGCCCCTTGTGGGTAGTAAAGAAATAGTTATTTCGTCTGCCGTTACGTTCTGAGTTCAAATTCTGCCGAGGTCGACATTGTCTTTAATCCTTTCTGGGTCGATATAATCGACTTCATCCGTTTGTTCACTATATGTTTAGCCCCTTGTGGGCAGTAAAGAAATAGCTATTTCGTCTCTGTCTTTAGGTTCAGAGTTCAAATTCCGCTGAGGTCGACTTTGCCTTTTATTCTTTCGGGGTCGATAGATTTAGTGCCAGTTACATACTGGAGTTGATCTAATCAACTGGCCCCCTCCCACAAAATTTCGGACCTAGTGCCTAGAGTAGATAAGAATATATTCCGGCTCTAATGTTATTGAACTCTATTAATCGAATTACTGAATTCCTCTTTTGTTTAACGTCACATATTATAATGTTCCGAGTTCAAATTCACTCAGCATCGACTTCCATCTTTGAAGTGGTGTATAATAATGAATAAAAGAGTGGCTGTGTCTAGGTGCCAGAATTTCTAAGTTATATAATGTTGCTATGTAGCACCTTCCGCGTACACACAAAAAAACTCGTTCGGTGTGACGTCATACACACCAAAACGTGTAAGGCATATGTGACATTTAGGCTGACGTCAGGTATAGATAACTGCGTTGGTCTGGAAAGTGTCCGTGTGTGGTGTATGCGTTGCTCAGTGAAAATGCCTCTAAAGTTTGTATGTGTCTGTGTATATGTGTGTGTATGTATTCCTTTGTGTATGTATGTATGTGTATATGAAAATTTGTAATCGTTGAAAGGTGTATGTAAATTGTCATACACATACAAATGCACACACATAAGCTAGGTTATATACGCACACGTAAATCAGCAGCAGTAGTTGAAGTTGTAGTAGTAGCAGTAGTGGTAGTAGTAGTAGTAGTAGTAGTAGTAGTAGTAGTAGTAGTAGTAGTAGTAGTAGTAGTAGTAGTAGTATCAGTGGTGGTGGTGGTAGTAGTAGTAGTAGTATTAATGATAATAATAATAATAATAATCCTTTCTACTATAGACACAAGGCCTGAAATTTTTGGGGATGGGGATAGTCGATTACATCAACCTCAGTATTCATCTGGTATTTATTTCATCGATCACGAAACGATCGACCTCAGCAGAATTTGAACTCGACGTGAAGACGGATGAAATACCGCTAAACATTTCGCCACAATAATAATAATAATAATAATAATAATAATAATAATAATAATAATAATACAACAACAATAGTAACAACAACAACAATAATAATACTAATAATAATCATGTTCATCATCATCATCATCATCATCAACAGCATCAAAACAACAGCAACAGCAAAAACATCTGCATCAATCAACAACAGTAATGATTCTAACACCACAGGAAGAATCCTAATGTACGACGAAGACAAAAATAATGTTAAAATGGAAGGATTCCAAAGCGACACATTATTTTTCTTTCCATTTCTTTTCAAACGATGTTTAAAATCACATTTGACCAAATTTGGAAGCTAGCCAACACTTTCCTTCCTTGTTTTCCTTTCTAAATGCTGTTAAACTTGTATTTTCTTCACTGGGGACAGTTATTTTTCTTGTAAAATGTTCTTGTCGTCTGCAATTCAACTGTGCATATAACGTCATCAACACATCAAAAGCGTGTTGCAAATCGTTCGTAGATTGGCACATAACATTAAGTTTCGTTCTGTAACTTGAGATTGAAATTGTATTAAAGCTTCTGATGATCAAATACGTGTGCCAACGAACTAGGTAATGTAACAAACTACCGTTTTATCGACACACAGACACTTAGGGAGCTGCACGCGCACGGAAACTTGTACATGCAAATATATAAGTTTGAAATACATACATGAAAATATGTGTATATACATATATACAGATACACACACACTCACATATATACATATATATTTACATATATAAGTGTGTGTGTATACATACACGCTTATCTATATATACATGAATATGTATATGTATATGGATCCTAGGTCCTACCTCCTCACCCTCCATCACCGTTTGAAGGATCATCTACGTTCGCTTCCTGTATATTGCCTTCAGCCGTCCGTTAATCTCTCTCTACTTCTTTTTAAAAAAACCCGCTTCTCTAGCCATGTCTCTTTCCTAAGCCGCTGCCTACATCACCGACTCATCCCTAAAGGTTTCCGCCTCCACTTCCACCCTGCTCTCCACTCGGATTCTTCCATCTTACCCATACTCCGCACCACATCTTACCGCCTTATGCGGGCCACCATTCGCTCCAATCTCTCCAAACTACATGCCATCAACCGCCTTCTTCCTCCTGCTTTCTCCACCTTCTTCTCCTCTCTGCCGCCTCTCTATGCTCCAAACACGCTACGCTTCATTATCCATTTGAATCAACTCTTCCATCAATTTCTTTCTGATACCAAACTTCGTAAACTCCAATCACTCTTCCATTCCACCCTACCCGACGCCACTACCCCAACTCCTCCACCACCCTTCTCCCCTCCCGATAGGCTCCATCCACCCACACCTAACCCCACTGCCCCTCCCTACAACCCCTTCTCCCCTCCCGTTCGGCTCCATCCACCTACACCTAACCCTACTGCCCCGCCCAACCACCCCCCACACACCTCTCCAATCCCTCCCCCTCAGACCTCCACGAGACCTACCACCCCTCCTACTTCTATTCCATCCACCCCTTCTCCACTTCCGTCTGTTGTTACCATTCCCCACGATCTTCCCCTCTCTGCGGCTGAACGCTCCGTCCTTGGTAGGGGTCTGCGTTTCATCCCCCTCACTCCATCCTGTAAGGAATTCCAGACGCGAGTTGATGTCCACAGCTTTGTGCGCCGTGTCCGGTTGGGTGCGCATTACCACGACTCGCCACCACACCCAACGAAGAGGACGACTGCTTCACTGGCCTGGGCCGCCGACCATCCCCGTGGACGCCTGCCCCTGGCCAGATCCTAGCAGTGGATCTTTTCGCGGGCGCTTGTCAGCGTGCATTGGAGCGGTTCAACTTCTCCAGGCGCCAACGCCGCCTCAACATCTCCCCGGCTGAGCTCTTGGCTCTTCGTTCCCTCCAACGGCGCGCTGACATTATCATCAAACCGGCTGACAAGGGTGGAGCAGTAGTGGTGTGGCGCGCGGACCTCTATAGGGCCGAGGCTTTCCGCCAACTCAATGACACCTCCTTCTATTCCCCTCTGCCCTCTAACCCCACACGTAGCTACCAACAGACGGTATCCTCTACTGTCCAAGACCTCATCTCGTCCTCCCGTCTCCCCCGCACCGCATCCAACCTAATTGTGCGAACCCCACGTACCCCCACCATTTACTTCCTCCCCAAAATCCACAAACCCAACAACCCTGGCCGCCCCATCGTCTCCGCCTGTAACTGCCCCACGGAGCTCATCTCTAAATACCTCGACCGTGTCCTTGCCCCCCTAGTGGCATCTCTTCCCTCCCACATCCACGATACCAACCATGCTCTCCGGCTTTTCAACTCTTTCTCCTTTCCTCCCGGCTCCTCCAAAATCCTTTTTACTATGGACATCCAAAGCCTCTATACTGTTATCCCTCACCACGAAGGACTGCAGGCCCTTCGACACTTTCTTGACCTCCGCTCTAACCCTGTACCTGACACCTCCACACTCATTCGTCTGGCCGAACTTGTCCTTACTCTGAACTGCTTCTCGTTCGCGGGCGAGTTCTACCATCAGGTCTCGGGAGTGGCCATGGGAACGCGAATGGGCCCCAACTATGCGAACCTGTTCGTTGGCTATGTTGAGGCCCAAATATTCTCTAATTTCACTGGTCCCACTCCTGAACTATATGGTCGTTATATTGACGACATTATCGGTGCCACCTCACTCTCCCGCGAACATCTAGATTCCTTCCTCTCTTTCGTCCAATCTTTCCATCCAGCCCTCCACTTCACTTCCACTATCTCCAATACCTCTGTCTCCTTCCTCGACATTTCGGTTAGCATTCTTCACTCCACTCTTACCACCTCCATTCACTACAAACACACAGACTCACACTCATACCTCAACTTCTCTTCCTCCCACCCAGAACACACCAAGCTTTCCATCCCCTATTCCCAATTCCTCCGTCTACGTAGGCTCTGTAGTGACGACCATGACTTTGAGACTCAGTCTCAACGTATGGCTCACCACTTCACCCTACGTGGATACCCCCTCACCACTATCCACACCGCCCTTGCCAGAGCACGGTCCGTGGACCGTGTATCTGCTCTCTCTCCCCGAACCCGCCCTGTAGTCTCCCGCCTCCCTTTTCCCCTCACTTACCACCCCACGACCCTACGTCTCCAACGCACCATTCTTCGAGCTTTCCGTCATCTCCAGTCCGACCCGTCCACTTCACACCTCTTCCCTAACCGACCCCTCCCCTCTTTCAAACGAGCCCACAACCTTCGAGACCTTTTGGTCCATAGCTCCTTCCCTGACCCTACCTCCCAACCCGGCTCGTTCCCTGCTCCGCCCACGTTGCCGCACTTGCACTTACCTCTCCAACACCACCCGCCTCACTAGCACCCACCATCGACCCTATCCCATCATCCACTCCTTCACCTGCACCTCCAGCAATATTATCTATTGCATCTCTTGCTCTCTCTGCAATTCCTTGTACATCGGACAAACGGGACGCCGCTTGGCTGACCGGTTCGCGGAACACCTTCGTGACATCCACCTTGCGAACGACACACCGGTCTCACGCCATTTCCGCTCCACCGGTCACTCCTTGCAACACCTATCTGTGTTCGGTTTGTCCTTACACAGAGGCCATCCGGATTCCCGTTTGCGCCGTGAACAGGAATTAATCTTCTCTCTTCGCTCTTATACGCCATTTGGTCTCAACTCTCCCCCCCGCTCCTCATCTAACCCCACCCCCCTCCTCACCTATCCTTTCTCCCCCGACCCCTACTTCTTCAGTCCTTCATCCTTTCACCCCTACTCCCCTTCCCTTCTTCCCTCTTTCTCCCTCCCTCTTCCCCTTCCCTCTGCTCCCTCTCTCCCCTTCCTTCTCCCCCATCCTCTCCTCTTCCCCCTTCTCCTCCCCCTCTTCTTCCCCTCCCCTTCTATCCCCCCTCTTCTCCCCCTCCCCCTCTTCTCCTCACTACACCACATGACTTTACACATCACATCACATATGATGTGCCATACTAATACACACACCAACTAATACATACTAATACGTACTAATACATACTAGTACATACTAATACTTACACCAACCCTATACATACACACGTCCAGACCCCGCATACGCACTTATACTCTCTCACACACACACACACATACCTATACATACCAATACGTACTAATACATACTAATACATACTAATACATACACCAACCCCATACATACGCATGTCCAGACCAATCTTACGCACTAATACTCTCTCATACACACACACACACACACACACACACACACACACACCCTTATACATACTAATACATACACCAACCCTATACATAGACACATCCAGACCCCTCCCACGCACTTTTAGCTGGTCCCTCAACCCTTTTATCAACCCTATTATCTCCCCTTATTTCGCTCTCGCGTCTCATGTTTGATCTTTGACCTCTGGCCGAAATCAGATCGCCATGTTGATTCGTTAGCTACTGCACGCATTTTTTTTCTCTCCTTCTTTCTGTGTTTTTCTCTCTCTGTGTATCTTTCTGTTGAAGAGCGTAGGCTCGAAACGTTAAAGACTTGTTTTATTTATATTTCCTGAGCGCCATACTAATACAATTGTTCGTTTGTTTTCCACCTGCCTTCGTCTTTTGTTTATTTTCATAAAGCTTCCCGTTATATATATATATATATATATATATATATTATATATATATATATATATATATATATATATATAGAGAGAGAGAGAGAGAGAGAGAGAGATAGTGTTTGTTGTCATATCAAACTATACAAAAAAAGACGTTAAAATATCTTAATATTAAACTGATGAGAAGTTGGTGAGCTGGCAAGGTTATTAACAGCACTTCCACCGTCATTAGCTTCTAAGTTCAAATTCCGTCCAAGTTCGACTTTGTCCTCCATCAGTTGAATGCTAGAGTCGATGTAGTCGACTTGGATCCTCCACCAACACCCCTGGCCTTGTGCCAAAATTTGAAACTGGTATTAAATTGATGAGTACCTCACTTCTTTTTACAGAAAACATATTATACTTTTTACAAGAAGGGTGGGCAGTAACTTCGAAGTTCCCGTCTGCTAGCCTTCGATGAACTACACATATACATAGATACATAATCACATACACGTACATACACAGATATGCATGCAAACACACACACACACACACACACACATGATCGTCTAGTTATCCGTAGGTCAGAAAAAAATAGGGATTCGTATACTTGTAAATTGAGTGGATATATTAAGAAAAAATGCAGTATTACACAATCATTACAACCGACCTTAGAAATAAGTTTCGTTCTGGATATTAGATAATCGGATATTAACCGGCAGGGCTGCTCTCGAATATATATGCTCTTTTGCCAGTTGTTGAAAAATATGGTTATCGTTCTCTCTTGTAGGATTTGAAATATTGTCACACTCGGCTTCAAAGCGAAATCCCTACAAGAGTGATGTCCCTTAGAAATTCCCCAGCACCCGCACACATACCTATGTGGTATAGAAAACTGTTTCACTTCTACTTGGCCTTGGATTTCGTGCCCGTGCATCGCATATGAGTGAGGAGCTTTCGAATAATATCCTTAACAATGAATTTGGCGAGTTGTGCAGAAGTCCATTGCATATGTAATATGTGTGTGTGTCTGTCTGTCTGTCTGTCTATCTGTGTTTGTGTGTGTGTTTGTGTGTGTTTGTGTGTGTTTATACGTTTATGAATTTGTGTTACAAGATTCCTGCGATGTGAAATCATATGTTGAAACAGATATTGTTATATTTCGGGACGGTCATTTTTTTCTGTCAAATAACACACGCACTATATATTCGTTCTTCGCTTGTTTATTACTGTTCTTATTTCAACTCATGTTTATTGTCCGGAAATCCTTCGTCACACACCTGTGGCCTCTTCACGTCCTCGTGTATGCTCCTACTCTGCTTTGTCCACTCGTAAACATACACCACACATGTGTATACAAACAAACCATGATCACTTATACATACGCAACAACGTGTACCTGTCCGCGTGCTCCTTATGGTAGCGGTGCGACAAGAACAAAGCTAACATAAGTCGCAGACTCTGAAATAAATACTAACGAGACAGTACTATTGACTGAAATCATTGAGTGCGAGGCCTTAGCATGACTCATAAGCAGACAATAAAGATTGACAAAAAGATTGATTTATAGAGAAATAGAGAAAGGTAGGTTAGCAGAAAGAAAGAAAGGGAGAGAGAGAAAAAAAGAGAGAGAGAGAGAGAGAGAGGGAGAAAGAGGGCAACAAGTATAAGAAAGTGAATAGGCTAAAAACGACTTAGACAGCTACATGTAGAATAAATATGGTTTCAAGTTTTAGCACAAGGCCAGCAGTTTTAGGTGAGGAGTTAAATCGATTGCGTCGATACTAGTGCATAAACTGGTACGTATTTTATCGTTTCCGGAAGAATGACAGGCAATGGTGACACCGGTGACATTTGAAATTAGAACTGAAAGTCGCAAGAAATGTTGCAAAGAATTTTGACCGGCAGCTCGCCGCCTCGCATGTAGAAGAATTTCTGAAAGTGAAGACATGATAGTGATGGAACTGG
>NC_043014.1:19757611-19790111 GCF_006345805.1 Octopus sinensis | reverse complement strand
CCCTTAAGTCAGTTAAATCTGTACGAATGCGAACATATATGTATGCACACACACACGCACGTGTGTGTGTGTACATATGTGTACTTCTGTTTTCTGTGTTTACGTTTAAAGTTGTAAACGGTTTGTTGAGCTTGATTCCTTTCTTTCAAAAACGTAACTTGGCGATTTGCTAAATTACTGGCATCAATACAGTAACCGTATAACCTGTTAAGAAACTTTTGTAAGCACTACTGACTCCCTCACCAAGTGATGAGACCAGTAACGGAACAAATAAGTAAAAGAGTGTAATATCTAATGGTTGATTGCCAAGAATTTTCGAAGGGTGTACTTAAACTCGAGTCCTAAGGAAGAAAGCTGTGGCCTTAGATATTTTAAACTCTTAGTTGAGTCATACCTGTGGTGCTGGTTTGAAGGGTTTAGTAAAAAAAAAAAAAACAGAAGAAAATGATTCCAGTAGTTATCATTTTAAAGACTGTCTGATAAAATGCTTCCTGGGTTCAATTCCACTGCGTGGAACCTTGGGCAACTGTCTTCTACTGTAGTCTCGGGACGACCAAAGCCTTGTGAGTGGATTTGGTTCACGGAAACTGAAAGAATCTCGCCGTATATATATATATATATATATATATATATATATAATCTGTATGATTGCGTCTTTTTGTCTGTGTTTGTCCCATCACCGCTTGACAACCGGTATTAGTATGTTTATGTCCCCTTAACTTAGCTGTTCGGCAAAAAGGTAGAGTAGAGTAAGTACTACGCTTAATAAATATGTCCTGGGGTCGATTTATTCGACAAAAATGTTTCTCAAGGTGGTTCTCCAGTACAGTCGCAATCACATGACTAAAACAAGTGAAAGACTAAAATAATATAAATACACAAGTACGAACTGCACGCAGTTTCCTCCTATCAAATCCATTCACAAGGCACTAATTGGGCTCGAATCACAGTACAAGGCACTCTGTAAGGTACCGTGTAGCAGGGTTGAACCTGAACCCACGTGATTGCAAAGCGAGCTTCTTAACTACGCAGCCATGCCTGTATATCAATTATATTTCATTGATTCACATCCGAAATTAAAACGGTTTGCCCTTTATAAGATGCCCTTAAATTTCTCTGTCGAGTTTTAATAACATTTGCCGATTATATTAAAAGTAATTGCATTCTACCTTTGATCAAAATATACGACAATCTTTTTTCTCAACAACGGATGAAGAAAGGACTAAGTTTAAAAATAAATCTTGTTGTCGCTTCTATTGTTTTTAATTAACGAGGTCCTTTCTAGTGAGGAAATTAGTCTAATGGCGATGTAATGTAAACGCAAAGTCAACCCCTAACCCATGGAAAATTATTTTATTCAAATAGGTATGATTTTATTAACTGTTGAATGAACGCAAAACAAAGTAACCCATAGTTGCTTTAGGAATCTTGTCATCCTGGAGCATTAGGAGAATTTCCGTTACACTCGTAATTAAGAGCGTTGAGGATGCTCTCACCAATCTTCCATCACCTTCGTTACATATATATAAACACAGTATATGTATGTGTATATATTTTACGTTTTAATGCTTCTTTTATTTTTCGCTAGTTATAAAGAAGTTAATTAAATGCTACAATCAGGAATTAATTTGGCCATTTGTATTCATTACCGAATTTCATTGTCAACGCTTGATCTTAAAAGAGGTTAATTAGCATTTGATAAATAGATGTGCTGTATGTGTTGTGATTAAATAGAAACGTATATTCATTATTATTATTATTATTATTATTATTATTATTATTATTATTATTATTATTATTATCATCATCATTATTATTATTATTATTATTTCAATTTATTTTGGATTACATAACAAGCTATTCTTCTAACCAAAAGTTCGGAAGTTGGCTAATTAAGTTCCTCGGCAGTTGACATTTGGAGTTTCTAGCTCCAATATACCGTTCATCATGTAAATTTAATTATAACCATTAAAATTACTGGAAAAGAAAATAACAATAACAATAATAATGATGGTATTATTATTATTATTATTATTATTATTATTATAATCATCATTATTATTATTAACAATAATAATAATAACAATAACAACAACAATAATAATAATAATAATAATAATAATAATAATAATAATAATAATAATAATAATAATAATAATGATAATAATAATAATAATAATAATAATGATGATGATGATGATGATGATTTAAAATTTTGGCAAAAGGCTAACAACTTCGGGTGAGGTGTTAAGTCATCCCGAATAGATGAGAGGCAAAGTCGATCTCCGCAGGATTTGAACGTAAAACGTAAAGACGGATGAAATGCCGCTAAGCATTTACTCCGGCGTGTTAACAATTCTACCAGCTTGCCGCCTCACATATATCGTAATGCTGCAAGGACTGTAGCATGAGACTGTTATTAGTGACAATGAGGTATATCTGGTTGGAAAGAAACATGTAGACACTTCTATGGAATTTGAGTAATTTTTTTCTCACATGTACAAATATATACACAAATATACATGACCGTGACCTCGAAGTTTCCATGTGCTGAGCTTCGACGAAATACGCGTAAGTACTCACATTCACACTTACATACACAGAATCGTCTAAGAATCCGTAGGGCAGGAAAAAGGAACTTCTATACTCGTAGCAAATTGAGTGCATTTCTGCGTATGTGCGTTTCACAATCTCAGATTGCTCGAATATTAGCTGATGGCTGGTATGTTACTGGTAGGTATACATACACGCATGTGCGTGTAAGCACACACACTTACACATACACACAGAATGAGTGAGTGTGAGAGAAACACATGACGCTTAATTAGTGATTCGAAGGACTAGTGTTTTGTGTTAAGGTACTTATACCGTTACTAGTTTAACGCGAACCTTCAAGTCATCGACTCATTACTACATCTGATAAGTAAGGTGGCGAGCTGGCAGAACCGTTAGCACGCCGGGCAAAATGCTTAGCAGCATTTTTGTCCGTCGCTAACTTCTGATTTCAAATTCCGAGCGGGTCGACATTGCCATTCCTCATTTCGGGGTCGGTGAAATACGTACCAGCTGAGCACTGGGGTCAATTTAATCGACATACCCCTCCTAAGAAATTGATGGCATTGTGAATTTGAAACCCCAGTATACCTTGTAAGCAAATTCGAATTGAACTAAATATATACGCAATCCAGTAATGAAATACGGAGAATAGGTGTAATTTAGTTCTAATTTTCTATAAAGTTCGAATTTATTCCATGTTGGTGTAGTTGTGCTACGGTAAAGTACATCAACGTATTTAGATTAAATCTTAGATGGAACTATATATATATTAATAATTTCATTCGAATATGTATGTATTATAAAAGCAGTATCGACTTGAGGATTCTATAGGATTATAGCCTAGTATAATATGTAAATTGTTGGGAAATTATGCAGTAAAAGGAATTATAGACAACTCCAAACATACATCTTAAAATAAATCTCCCAATTCTAAGCTACGTACACATAAACGGGCGCTCGTTCGGTCAAGCACACGCATATATGCACACGCACATGTGTGTGTTTTAATTCACTTAATCTACACAAAAGTTGACACTACTGACGTTCAAATATCAAATAAATAATATATATTTTTTCATTTGTTTAATAATTGAACGCCGCGCAGCCTTTGTCAACAATAAGATTTTACATCTATATATAATTTCTGTGACTCTACACTCTGTTCCCTGCCTATTTCCTCTTCTTTTTTCCCTGTATCCGTTTCATCTTCTATATTCCTTTTCTCCCCTTCATTCTTTACTGTCGCCTGTCTTTATTTCACTTTCTACTATCTTTTTTTCCTTCTCCCTTCGCCTCACACCCTTTATTTCTTTCTCTCATCCTCTCTCTTGTCCCTCTTCCACTCTGCCTGTTGCTCACACATTGCTCTGTCTTTTCTGGATCGGACTGCCACACAGCCGGACATCATTTCTCTCGCCTCTCGATATTTTTTGCTCTTCTACTATTTACTCTATATCCTTTAAAATTTTATCCCAGACGTTACTCATTACAATTTATCTTGCCCTAACAGCCCTAAATTTCTGTATTTGTCGATTGTTTACTTCCGTACGTCCACTCTAGTGTCGTTTGCTCGTTGGAAACCCTAACCCCTACAAATTTTATGTTTTAAAAATTTCTGGATACTGCTGTCTTAGGAAGTTTTCCTGTCTTGTCGTTAAAAGCCAAAAAAAAGTAAAAACAGGGAGTAATAGCACAGTCGAGAACCGAGGAGGGGTTAGACATCTTTTGTCCCGAACTTATCTCTCGTTGTGCAATGATACAAGCAGATATGTCTTCTTCTAGGTATGTCTTCTGTGATACAGAAGCAATTTATTTTATAACTCTACTGTCAACTTTACAAATAGATAATTTGGTATCACTATACAACAGGAAGCAATATGTACAATATACATAATACCACTTCCATTTTTGTACGGGAATATTATATTAATTGTCTTGTTGAGAAAGGCATTCTGGCAAATATTAATGATATATGAGGCTGACAAAGAAGGCAGTATATAAATTAGTTTTGTATGCTGCAGGGCAGGATAATGACCCACATGGAAACACAAAGCAGAATATTTGAATATATATACATGCATATACACACACACACACGCACGCGCGCGCGCATACACACTCACATGTGCATATAAATATATATACATACATACATATATATATATATATGTATGTATATTATATTATAGATATAATATATATATATATGTATGTATATTATATTATAGATATAATATATATATATCATATATCATATATATACATATATATATTATATATATATATTAAATATATAAATAATATATATATATATATATATATATATAAATATATAAATAATATATATATTATATATATATATATATATATATATATATATATATATATACATGCATGTATACACCTATGTATTTCTACACGCTCTTAATGGATGTAACAAACTTGATAAGATCTGGCACTCAAACCTTCCACCTACGTTAAAAGTTTAAATATTTAGACCACTGATTGAGCCGACCTCTCTCTATGTATCTTATCGGCTCTCTTAGAAAAACGACGATATGGAACATATACCAACCTGATCAGAAAAATAGAAAACGTTAGTTGGATATTACACACAACACTTAGCAACATCTATGGAAATCTGATAGCAATATCCCTGAAGCTAAAGTAGAAATGGTTACAATGTGCTGGCCACTGTCATGGAGCAGAGAAAGAGGTTATCTCATCCCTGTTCCTATAGCATCCTTCTGGAAGTGTTTTCTCCAGGAAAATGATATTTCCCGGTATCATATCTCGGGTCTCAAGGTAGGATATTAGAGATCTGAATACAGCCATACAGGACCATTTAGTGTGGAAAGGGATTGTCAATGGAGTTCCGTCCAACCATAGGTTGGTCGAAGGATGATGATGATATATATACATGCATACATGCATACATGCATAGATACATACATACATACATACATATATATGTATACACATACACACACACACATATATATATATATATATATGCACATACACGCATGCATATATATATATATATGTATATATGTTTGTATATATATATATATATATATACGTATATCTTTCAATTTCTCTCTCTCCCTCTCTCTGTATTATATATATATATATATATATATATTATATATATATATATATATATATATATATATATATATATATATATATATATATATATATATATATATATATAAGAGAAGGGCAGAAATACTGCAAAAATGTTAACATGAACGGTACGATGTCGAGCAAGCAACCTGGTGGAAATAGAGCAGAGCTGAACTGTGTTTAAAATTTACAAGCCATTTGGTAGCTGATAATTCTTCAATATCTATTAATAGACACTTCTAGTAATATATATTGCATGTAATGTCCATTCAGCGAGTATTGAAACCTTACCCAACAAGCAAAATTGTTGACGGATGGTATCATGAGAGCATATTGTCTGCTGGTTCAATTCCCTTTTGGATTGGCGCGGATATCCTCCTGATCCTCCTAAGTAAGCTCGTTTACCCGAACAGATCATGTTAAATAAGTAGGTCGTGTCGCCGGTTGAGTAGTTTGCAGATTGGCCGGGACACGGAGAATCTGCGAAGTGGAATTTCGCCCTCCATGAAGCGTTAAAACCATTTCCGTGCAGTTCTTTCAGTAATAGCACCTTCTCTGTACAGAGCGCAATTGTGTGAAGCAACTTTGGTATCTTTGGAACCTATATGAAAGAGAAGAGAAGATGTCGAAAACATGTTAGTTTACTTTTTCTCTTACTATGCACACCATGCTTGAAAAGAGGTAAAATGTATTAAAATTTCAGAAATGAATAACGAAAGTTGTAGAGGAAGAAAATAGCTACTAAAGAAATAAATAATTAAACAAATAAATAAAATAACTTTCTACGATAAAAATATTTTCCGTGTTAATTTATGCAAACGCACCAATTTATCTAACTACCGAATCTATATACACATCCTCATATTTACATATACATATATTTAAGTATTTCTCTATTTATATATCAACACATTTCTCTTTTTCGCCGTTTGAACCACATATTTTTTTAAATTTTGAACCTCATCCGACATAAACAAACACAGTCAATTCATAATATATGTGTCTTGTCACGTATTCACCCTTTCTCTTATATTTTGATATCTTCGTTCTTTTTCTTTCTCTTGTCAAATCTTTTTATTTCATTATCAAAATGCAATGTCGTAGGAGTTCTAATTTAATATGCATTTATATGTAAATTCCTTCGTCGTTGATCTTATCGTTGAGCATTATATTGATGCTTATTTAATGATGTATTCTCTATTGTTTACAATAAAATTTCGCTGCTATTATGCTTAATATGGAAATTAGTTTGTGATTCTAATTTTTTTTTCTGTTTTTTAAAAAAACTTATTTACATTCAAAGATTTGTGCAAGTTGTTTATTGCTCTTTAACCTCAACTTTGCTCTGATCTACAGGACCAGTGTTTGAAGCTGTTCTAACGGAGACATCCGTTTCCGTTTTTATAACATCATAAAGCATCGTGTTTTATTTTTTAAGCTCCTATAATTTGATTTGCATTGCACTATCTCGCGTGTCCCTACTTATTTTAATACGGTAGCGTGTAATTTGAAGGATCTTGGTTACAGGTCAAGCAGCTGCTCAGTGTGTAAGTTTTGTAGCACAGAAACATTGTCGAATCTTGTTAGTGTTAATATACATATTATGAAGTAAACACATTTGTATTTAGTTATTTTATCCTATACTTTCCTCAAATTAAAGAATTTTTTGTGGCTATACCTTAGAAGCTCAGGGAGACAATAGAATGTGATCTCAGGATTTGTGGGATGTTTCATTGCTATATTTAAAACTGCAGTCGGCAGTATATATAGTCCCCTGTGAGGTCAAAGAGGGAAGTTGTTATATTGAAGCACAAGTCAGATTTGATCATGCACGCCCATACTCAGACACACTAACCAAACTGCATTATATATTGTAAATATTTTTATGTTCATAGTTTTAGCTATTCAAGCAACCATGTAGACGCTCTCGCATTTTCTGCATATGGTACCTTCCTCTGTCCCTACACCATCAGGTCGACGACCAAACTCTTTCTCTTCCATGACAAGCACATAACACAAAGGGTTTTCATCGCATTTTTCCTTTGCATTTTCTAATAATTATTTACTGTCTACAGGACTCACTTTTGTTTTCTATAGCCGACTCTCAACAGAGAGAGAGAGAGAGAGAGAGAGGTAGAGAAAGATGAAGTGAGAAAAAGAGAGAGAGTGAGTAGAAGAATGTTTTTCCGTGTGCATGCAAGAGCATATATATATATATATATATACACACACACACACCACACACACACACATATATATATATAAACACACATATATATATTTATTCATATATATATATGTATATATAGGGCATGTTATTTTACTTTAATTATATGTGTTAAACGTTCACAGTCTGGGCCAGTTTTAAATACCACAATTGAATATATGGTAACCATCCTTTAATTTATAGCGTATTAAATTTGGTTACTGTGCTTTGAACGTGGTGGTCTAATTAGGTGCAATTGACAATCTGAGCCAAGGCCATCCTCCCGCCTTTGCTCTTACATCCCAATTACGCGCCTGTTACATTGACGAGCGTGTTACATTGCTATTAAAAAAAGTTAACACGTGCTTTTTGAAATCATACATATTATCTCACTTCCTATGCCACAAAATCTATAAGAAAAATTATAGAAGTAATAAAAAGTATACAAAATGTTATTACTCGATGCATTAATCATATTAGTCATCTTGAAATAATTAAAATGATCACCACTATTAAAACACAGAAAAGTCATAAAGATGTGAGGCTGAACTATTTAGCGCAACTATTTGATCAAACGAAAATGGCGTTTACATCATGAAATATATTATGTATTACGAATCGAAGTTCTACAGTAGCTGAAATAGAGCATTTCTCAACACTCACTTTGATTGGAAAATTGTGATCAGAAACGAATTTCCATTGACTCCAATAATATAATGAACAATCCGGCAGGTACAATTCACGTGTAAATGACTAACTAAATAAATAAATAAAAACGCAAGCAAATATGTTTTACTAGCAATATTTGGCTACAAAATTGTATAACTTCTAAATAATATAAAAGGTGTGAAAGGCACAGAAGTTGCGAGTTCAGATACAGAAGCTGTACATAAATATCCTGCTAAAATAAAGAAAATAATCA
This sequence comes from Octopus sinensis, assembly GCF_006345805.1. NCBI lineage: Eukaryota > Metazoa > Mollusca > Cephalopoda > Octopoda > Octopodidae > Octopus > Octopus sinensis. The sequence continues at coordinate 19,781,298 of NC_043014.1, read as the reverse complement.
AAGAGAAAAGATAGAATGAACTTGATGAGGAAATTCATAATATATGTTCGAAATAACGAATGGATATTAATCCGAATGTGAATAAAACTATAGCTGTTTGCTGATGCCTACATACTTAAATAATTGTTATTGCAAAATGTGTGCAAAGAATAGAAAGGGAAAAACACACTTAATCAGTAGCTTTTTGATCTGTATTCTCTCTTACAAGAAAAAATAGGTTTGCCATAACTCCAAATATTTTCTGCTATTAATAATAATTACTCCCGTTGTGTATTATAATTGATTAACGCTGTTTTGGAGTACATGTGATCCTAAATGATTACCTAAACTTGTTAAGTAACGCCTATCTGTATGAGGCTATAGACTGGCGGACACATGCATTTGGTAGACGAGCTAGACCATATTTTGTATGGATGCTTCTCTTTCGAAACAATAAAACGAAAAATCTACATTTTTCTTTATTTGTTTTGCATGTGTTTTCCTTACTACACCCAATTTTATATAATCCATTGTTGTATGTGGTTGTTTTCTAAACGGACGCATTTATGATAACTATTATGGTTCAATTACGATTATTATTATTATTGTTGTTGTTGTTGTTATCATCATCATTATCATTATTGTCCGTTCCTCCCATTTGAAGTTCAAGTCCCACCGAAGTCAACCTAAATTTTCCTCCATCTAGAATAAAGTACCGATCTTAGTATTGGGATCAATGGTATTGACAAATTCATTTCCTTAAAATTGCTGGCGCAGTGTTTAAAACAAAAACAATCTTCCTCCTCATCCTCCGCTTCCTCCCCCCTCCTTAATTATCGTGGGAGATGTTCAACATCCAAGTACCAATCGCAAAATCCTTGCTGTCCCCAGCAGAGCAGTGTTTGGGGCTTACTCTGCTCTCATGTCAGTTCCGATTTCTTTGACATATTTCTCAAACGTGGTTGTTAGTGATCCAAACGCCTCTACAACTACTGGAATGACAGATACTCTCCTCATAGTCCACATTCTTGAAATTTCGTATTTTAGTAGTCTGTACTTTTCAATCTTTTCTAGTTCTTTGTCACTTATGTGTGCATCTCCAGGTAATGCAATATTTATGATCTTGGTTTCCTTTATTTCTTTATCTACAACAACAATGTCTGGTCTCCGAGCCTCAATTAGGGAGTCGTATTGGGTTGTAAAATCTCACAGTATCTTATGTTCCTTGTTCTCGGTGACTGCTTGTGGTTCATCTTCGTACCATTTTCGTACTCTGTTCAGGCCGTACTTTTCACATAGCCTCCAGTGGACGAACTTAGCCAGGTTATCGTGCCTCCATTTGTAATACTTGCTACACTCAATTACAATATGTGAGATAGTTTCATTTCTGCTGCCAAACATCCAACAAACGCGGAATTCGCTACTCTTATCTTTTCGAACTTGGTGTAATTAGTTTCAATGCTTGTACCTGGGCGCTGCATATCAATGCCTCAGTACGTCCTTCCAGATCATATTTTCTTAGTCATCTCCAAGTGTTGATCTTGTATTTTCTTTCGATGGCCCATACAGGGGTTTCATTTTCCAGTTGTTTACTCTTTCTCCATCTTGTTTCTTAAATGTTTGTGGATGCATCACATTTTCGGTAGGCATTGTATTGTTGATTCCAACAGCGGAAAGCAAGGATTCACTCTGATGTTTGTTCAGATTGTTCTCTTTGTATTATACGCATACCCCTGCTTTTAGGCACATACTTTTGTGGTGTAGTTCCTTGGTAATTGTCATCACTTTTCTACTTTTCCTGTCCATTTCCTCAAGCTCGTTCTTTGTCCACCTAATAACACCTTTACCATATTGCATTAAATGTCCTGATTTTGTTTTTTTCCATTGAGTCTACTTCCTATAATTAACTGGTTCTTCTGATATATTATCGCCTAAAGCTTTCCTTCATTTTAATTTCTTTGCTTTTGTCGTATTCTAAAATCTCCAGATATTTATATCCATTAATTTCAATATCCTTGATTTTCTCGCCGTTGGGTAGCTCTACACCAGCAGACGACACTACTTTGTCTGTTTGTATTATAAGCATACTACACTTTTAAGCTCCAAATTCGATTCCTGTATCTTTACTGAATATCTGTACTGTTGAAACTAGGCCATTTGTTTTATGTTCGGTCTTTCCAATGATCTTTAATTCATTCATATATAACAGATGATTTCATTTACCTCCCCGGTGTCACTTTCCATAGTATCTATACGAGGCATATCATACAAATCACGAACAGCAATAGTGATAGGCTAACTCTCAAAAACAGTAATGGTGATAGGCTATCTTTCACAAACAGTACTGGTAATTATTATTATTATTATTATTATTATATTATTATTATTATTATTATTATTATTATTATTGAGTAAGAGAGCAGTTCATGCCATCAAAGTGAAACTGGGGTAAAATATACGAAGCCCAGTATACCCATCATGACTACCCCTCTGATAAAGGTACACTAGGCACATGCATCACAACCATAAATGCGCGACATGGTGATCTCATATCAAGATAAACAGCGCATGACCTTGCAGGTGGGACCCAGTTAGGATTTTCTTCTGGTCGAGTAGCTCATCCAGCTCAAAAGATCCCCGAATAAGGGTGGTTTAAGGATGTTGAACGAACCACCCATGTTTCCAAAGGTGAATTATCCAAACCTCTAAGAATTCCTTTCAACACACGGCTATGATGCTCCCCCATTGTCATTATTATTATTGAGTGAGAGAGCAGTTCATGCCATCAAAGTGACACTGGGGTAAAATATACGAAGCCCAATATACCCATCACGACTACCCGTCTGATAAGGGCACACCAGGCACATGCATCATAACCATATGTGCGCGACATGGTGATATCATATCAAGATAAACTGCACATGACCTTGCAAGTGGGGCCCAGTTAGAATTTTCTTCAGGTTGAGTAGCCCATCCTGCTCAAAAGGTCCCTGAACAAGGGTTGTTTAAGGATGTTGAAAGAACCACCCATGCCTCCAGAGGTGAATCATTCAAATCCCAAAGAATCCCTCTCAACACATGGCTATGATGCTCCCCCACTACTTCTGCTCGTGATCAGAGATGCACATATCGTCAGCCACTAAGGGACATGCTCAACTGGTTAAGGTCAAACAACTGACAAGCAAATGTGTGGTATTGTCATTATTATTATTATTATTATTATTATTATTATTATTATTATATTATTATTATTATTATTATTGAGCAGTGCATGCCATCAAAGTGACACTAGGGTAAAATTTACGAAGCCCAGTATACCCATCATGACTACCTGTCTGATAAGGGTATACCAGGGACATGCACCACAACCATCTGTGTGCGACATGGTGATCTAATGTCAAGATAATCAGCACATGATCTTGCAGGTGGGGCCCAGTTAGAATTTTCTTCTGGTCGAGTAACCCATCCCGCTCAAAAGGTCCCTGAATAAATGTTGTTTAAGGATGTTGAACGAAACACCCATGTTTTCAGAGGTGAATTATTCAAACCCCAAAGAATCCCTCTCAACACATGGCTATGGTACTCCCACACTACTTCTGCTCATGATCAGAGATGCACATATTGTCAGCCACTAAAGGACATGGTCAACTGGTTAAGGTCAAACAACTGACAAGCAAATCTGTGGTATTGAGCAGAATATTTGCTGTAGCCCATCTTTTATACCAAGACAAAACAATGTACATGATAACACTTCCCATCAGTTAAGATCAGAAGACATGAGAGCCACTGCCTGGTACTGCATCAGGGCATTTATTATCATTATTATTATTATTATTATTATTATTATTATTATTATTATTATTATTATTATTATTATTATTATTATTATTATTATTATTATTGTTATTATTATTATTATTATTATTATTATTATTATTATTATATTATTATTATTATTATTATTATTATTATTATTGTATTATTATTATTATTATTATTATCATTATTATTATTATTATTATTATTATTTTTATTATTACATGCTATATTATTTAGCAGACATGTTTTGAGGTTTGGTGACACCAAGTCTCCGCAGATCTCAAGAATCTTTCTGAGGATTCTTGAAGAAAATAGGATTGCACTTTGCTGTAATTCGACCATGCGAGTGCCAGTTCCAAACTCCTTATGCAGCAGTTTGGGTGCTGCACCAAGTGTAGCAATTACCACAGGAACAACTGTCACCTTTGTCTTTTGCAATCTGTTTATGCCTCCGGCTAGGTCGTGGTATTTTTCGTTTATTTTTAAAAAAGTTTATATGATATCCTGTCCATTATCCTTTGGCATTGCAAAATCTATGATTTTACATTGTTTCGTTTCTTTCGTCGTCTGTAATCATATCTGGTAGTGTTCTGGCTTCTATAATATGGTCAATCATTATGGAGAAGTCAAACAAAGTCATTGTAATTGTTATTTTCTATCAAGCTTTCTAGCTAGTGTTCATAGCACTTTGCTGTTATTATGATTCCCTCCTCCTCCTCCTTCTCCCCCTCCTCCTCCTCCTCCTCCTCATCATCATCATCATCATCCATGTTTTATACCAAGACAAAACGTGCATGATAGCACTTCCAATCACTTAAGATCAGAATCCATGAAAGACGGTGCTTGGTACTGTATCAGGGCATTTCTTGTTGTTGTTGTTGTTGTTATTATTATTATTATTATTATTATTATTATTATTATTATTATTATTATTATTATTATTATTATTATTATTATTATTATTAATTGTTGTTGCATTGTCGATATATGTTTACATTGGGTCCTTAAGTTTGGAATACTAAGTGCTTTTAAATGCGGAAAACTTCCTTCTTTTACTTAAGTACCATTACAAAACGAATGAATTTATTAAGTTTGAGTATATATTGTTCCTTTGGGGCAAAAGATACTCTATCATAGCATTTTGCTTGGGATGTCTTCAATATCTATATTAATGGCGACAAAACAGCTACACCGAGAACGATAAACTCTACTGAAGGATATACTCCAATATTTCTCTAAATATTAAACAAAAGAGAATGTAATTAAACACAAATATTACGCACTGACATACAGGCGTTTCAGAATGGGGGAAATATGAATTTTCGGATAATGAAAGTGCTTTTCAAATGCTTCAAATATGATAACAGCAATAAGAACTGCAGTAGCTTTCTCTCTCCCTCTTCCTTTCTCTTTCATTCTCTTTGTTTCTCTGTCTGTCTGTCTGTCTGTCTGTCTGTCTGTCTGCCTCTCTCTCTCTCTCTCTCGCTCTTTCTTTCTCTCTCTGACTCACAGAACTCATGCGCGCGCGTATTTAATATTGTTTAACGTTGGAAAGAAAAAATGCTGTTTTATCCACATTATTTGAATAGGTGTAAGCCCAGAAGGAACTGTGTCAAAATTGCTATAATAAACTCTCTGACTCCTTACCTGTTTGGTAATGGACAGGAAGATGAAGAAAAAAAACTGACATGCCATCGGTTACTACGACGAGCGTTCCAGTTAATTCGACTAGCGGAACTGTCTACTCGTGAAATTAATGTGCAAGTGGCTGAGCACTCCACAGACATGTGTACCCTCCACGTAGTTATCGTTGAGCGTGGTACAGATCGTAACGTGGCTGGCTTTTGAAATACAAGTACTGCTCATTCTTAACATTTGAGTAGAAGGGGTCATCGTGAAATAAAGTGCCTTGTTCAATGGCACGACAGGAATCCAACTCACTACCTTACGATCTTGTGCCGAATACCCTAACTATTAAGCCACGCACCAGGAAGAAATCTGTTGTGACTACCGGTTTCTAAAAGTGAAGAGGATAAGAGTAATTGAAAGAACCTCTGATGATGTGTGAGGCATAGTATTATCCATTGATCGAAGTATATCCTACGGTAACATCAACCTGTTCTTGAAAACTGAAGCCTGGTCTGAATCACAAGCAAAATAATACACAAAGATTCCGCTTATTCTCTCAAACGTCAGTGAACGGTTAAGTGTAAAGCAAGGTTTACAAGAAGGTATATCATTAGCGATATATGCTCTTCTTGTTTCCTTTGTGGAGCAATATGGAATGAGGTAAGCTCGCTTCTCACAAACAATGATACGTTGTCAGGAGAGGTCAGTATAGACTTACGTCTTTTTGCGTCTCCTCGAATTCACAGGATTATCCAGAAACTATGCCCAAATATGAATGTAGAGACAAGATTGATAGTGCCGACAGCCCTGCTATCATACATGCGGCATCAAAAGTAATTTCTGTTAAATAGGAACGTTTATAAAAAAGAAATGCACAGAAAATAGTTACACCGAAAACAACTGTAGAGTTGGGAAGGTGCCACTCCAACAGCTGCGCCAGGCAAACTTATAGAATTGTTAGCGGAGATATCCTTGTCTTTTTTCCAGTGACTAGCAAGGAAGCTGAAGTTCTCTTGTTTTGTCCAGTCATAACCGGCAGCGACAGTGTAGTTGGAATTGAAGATGATTGTGGTTGACAGAAGGTACAGTTGCTGGAAGGAACAAAGAATACGCTTCAACCTCGGCGGTCTTCTCTCCACCGACTAAGAGTATCATCGCGTCATTTGTAATGATACGGAGAGGTAGCCAGTCGATGAAGAAAAAAATGACACAAAAACAAAATAGAAAGAGGAAGTGGAATCCAGCCAAAAGTCATCTGCAATGCAAACGATGATAAAAAAATTTCACTGTAATGAACCAACCACTCTAATATGTGCTTTGCTTTCCGTAATTATATCTTGTTTTGATTCTAGTGTATTTTATATAATCATACAATTATTCTATGTTTATTTTTTAAATCTATATCAATATATTTTCAAATGTTCATCGTGTTTTTGATATATTTATCAAACCTAAGACGGCAAGTTGGCAGAATCGTTAAAGCGCCGAGCAAAATGCTTCGTGGCATGTTGTCTGCCTTTGCGTTCTGAGTACATATTCCGTCGAGGTCAACTTGGTTATTCATCCGTTGGGATGGATAAAATAAGTACAACTCTAATATTGAAGTCGATGTAATCGTTTTACCCCCTCACCCCAAATTTCTAGCCCGGTGCTAAAATTTGAAACCGATATCTTCATCATAGCTGCCTTCAATTTTACATACCTTTGTCACGTCTGTCGCTGCAGCTTTTGTAATCTGTAGGTGTACATTTTTTCTCTTGTATTAATGGGTCCTTCAGCGTCAAAGAAATTCATATTATCATATTATTATTGTTGCTGTAATTATTATTATTATTATTATTATTATTATTATTATTATTATTATTATTATTATTATTATCATTATTATTATTATTATTATTATTATATTATTATTATTATTATTATTATTACAGTTGTTGTTATTTTGGCTGATATTTACATAAATTTTATACACTGATCTAAATGCCAACCCAAACAATAAATATCTATTCTCTTTTTCTTTCCATCCAACAGGCTGTTCATACAGCATAAGTTCCAATACCAACAGACACAAACATTTTTTATCAGTTCCTAAAAAGGTAAGTTCTATATTTCGTTTTCCTTTGGTTTATTTGTTCTATTGTCTAATATTTATTTATATTTAGCTATAAAGAACAAGGTATACTTTTGTTGCGCGCTATACTGGCCAAAGCATTGAGCTCAGTAAATCATATCTGTTTCATAGATATCTTTTCATCTATGATTTACTCCACAAACATATATTTATTTTTTCTGACCATATATAAATACATACATCCATCAATATGCGCATACGTACGTACAGATGGATTATTTATATATCATTCTGTTTGTTTATTAGTTTATACATTGTATGAGCGTGTGCATGCCTGCGTGAATGTTGTGTGTGAGTGTGTGTGTGCAAAAAAAAGTGGACATATTTCTATTTACTGTTACAAAATTATTACAGACTCAACGTTTGTAAATTTCGTTTAGTGAACACTTCCCGCAGCGAAACACCCATTGGCAAGCGGTGTCATGTAAAGTTAATTTTCGAAGAAATAGAAACTAAAACGCACACACACACAGACACACACACACACACACACACACACATACACACACACACACACACACACACACACACACATGCAGTTATCATACACTAAAGCGTTTTGTTTATTACATATGTGCATTCACATAGCATTTATTATTTGATAAGACGATTATTTATTCAAAATTCGTTAGGTTTAATTAAACCTACAACCTCATATAACTTCACCGGGTTCTCGAAAGTCAAATAAAATATTTTCATGGCTATAAAACCATAAAGTCATGCATTAAAGAAATAGGTAGATGTTACCATACGCATAAAGGAAAATTTGTGTCATTTGAGTTTGGCCAATACGTAATGTTATAAGTCTGGAATAAGCGCGTGGCTTAGTGGTTAGGGTAATCGGCTCACGACCGTAACGTTGAGAGTTCGATTCCCGGCGGTGTGTTGTGTCTTTAAGACACTTTATTTCACGTTGCTCCACTCAGCTGTCAAAAAGGAGTTGTACCGGTAATACAAAGGACAGGCCTTGTCATTCTCTGTCACGCGGAGTCATACGGACTCGTGTGTGTGGAGTGATCAGCCACTTGCACGTTGATTTCGCGAGTAGGCTGTTCCGATGATCGAATCAACTGGAAACATCATTGCCGTAACCGACGAAGTGCCATGTTTTTCTTTTTAATGTAAAATATTTGGTGAAACTAGGAATACGTGTTCGACATTTAATCTTTAAGTTAGCGAGTCCAAAGTTTATTGTCACATATTTGTTTTCCTTTGGTTTATTTTTTTCTATTGTCTGTTATTTATTTCTATTTAGCTATGTTGAGGGCAGGTGTATATTTTAAACAGGGTGAAAGATATAATTTATATTGTGTAATGGAATGCAATAAGAAATACATGCTATTGTTGATAATGTTAACGAGAGTTTATGTGTGAATTGGAATATTCTAATAAGATTTGTGCCTTGATTGGTGTAAGTTACAATATGGCAACCACTCGACTCAGAATTTGCCATAAGTTAATTGTTCTTAGAAATTGAATATCTCGGAGGCTCCTGGGGCAACAGGTGGGAAGCAAATGGGATTAACACATACACCTTTTTGGAAGAATTACAATAATTAAAAGCTACTGCTGGTATTTCTTCCGATTTAGAGAAAAATTAATGATATGGCGAGCAACAGTTTGACACCCAAGAATAACATATTAAAACCATGGGGGCTGAAGATGCTAATTAATTGCTTTTAATAATTGTCGATATGTATGTGTATATAGGTGTGCTTGTTTGTATTTGCAGGTGTGTGTGTAAATATATGCATATATGTATAAAATCATTCATATACACATATGTACATACATAACCACAACGCACGTATACAATTTTATATATATTTGTATACATATTCACACACACGTGTGTGCTATATGTATAAAATACATATATGTTTTGACAATGCTAACACGAACATCTTGCTGATCAATTAAATCCCTCAGCAAAATCCTCCACATTTTCTATATTTAGCGTATCTGTTTATCACCGTCAGATGCTTCTCTGGACCGGTTGTTAACTATCCCACTCGTGAGGGATCGATACTAGATGTGTCGAAAACAAAAGCTGTCGTATCTTCCATTTTCCGTGTCTCATTTATCATATATATATGTATTAGCAGTATAACCCGGCCTTGCCCGGGATTAAGTTATGATTATTAAGCTAATCAAGTTCTTTATTTCAAACCAAACTAAGTAATATAGACGTCAAATTTGGGCGAAATCCGTTGAAATTAGTTATACTACATATATATATATATATATATATATATATATATATATATATATATATATATATATATATATAGCGCAGGAGTGGCTGTGTGGTAAGTAGCTTGCTAACCAACCACATGGTTCCGGGTTTAGTCCCACTGCGTGGCATCTTGGGCAAGTGTCTTCTGCTATAGACCCGGGCCGACCAATGCCTTGTGAGTAGATTTGGTAGACGGAAACTGAAAGTGCCTCTCGTATACATGTATATATATATGGATATGTATGTGCATGTGTTTGTGTGTCTGTGTTTGTACCCCTAGCATTGCTTGACAGCCGATGCTGATGTGTTTACGTCCCCGTTACTTAGCGGTTCGGCAAAAAAGGCCGATAGAATAAGTACTGGGATTACAAAGAATAAGTCCCGGGGTCGATTTGCTCGACTAAAGGCAGTGCTCCAGCATGGCCGCAGTCAAATGACTGAGACATGTAAAAGAGTAAAATTATATATTATATAATATAATATAAATATATATGGGCAACAGACAGGAACATATATACACACGCGTACGTACACCTATTGCATGTTTTGTGCACGCATACATGTACATAAACAGAAATGAATGGAAAAAATGTTGTTAAATTTGTAAATTAACACTCGCACAATATTCAGTAATCAACGTGGAATCAACTACTCTGGCCTCAAAACCCTTTTTGTGGTCCGTGAAACTGAGTGGGGGTGTGGTGGAAACCTCGCAAATTGTACCCATTTATAGTGTGTAATTCACTGACAAATTGTTACTCACCTCTTTGTTTCTTTGTTGTTAAATAAATGGATTGTCAACAAAACACTTTTTTTACTCGGCGTAAAATAAAAACAAAACTCTTTCGCACCCAAAGTAATGTGTGAGAGAGAGAGAGAGAGAGGGGGAGAAAGATGAACGATTTAAAATAAATATATTGTAATTGTTGTGTGAGAAAGTATATATACTATGATTATAAAATATAGTGTGTCTTTCAAAAACAAAAAAAAACAAAACATTTTACATTTTATTTTTTATGAATGTAGTCAATTACTTTCTCTCTCTCTCCCCCTCTCACTTTGTCTTTCCCATGAAACTCTCTGCCACCTTCTTCCACTTTTCTTTATCGTATTTTTTTTTGTTAGACGCCGTCATAAAAGCAATGACTCTCTCTCTCCCTCTCTCACTTTGTCTTTCCCGTGAAACTCTCTGCCTCCTTCTTCGACTTTTCTTTATCTTATTTTTTTGTTGGACGCCGTCAAAGAAGTAATGACTCTCTCTCTCCCTCACTCACTTTGTCTTTCCCGTGAAACTCTCTGCCTCCTTCTTCCACTTTTCTTTATCTTATTTTTTTGTTGGACGCCGTCAAAGAAGCAATGACTCTCTCTCTCCCTCACTCACTTTGTCTTTCCCGTGAAACTCTCTGCCTCCTTCTTCCACTTTTCTTTATCTTACTTTTTTTGGTTAGTCGCCATCAAAAAAGCTACTACTGGTATTTTTTATGGCTAAAAGCTATGGTTGAAAATAGATTTTTACCCTATCCGCGGGTGCCTCGAGAAGAAAAATAAGTTGACAAAGCCCAGATAGGATGTTGACGAATGTCCTCCTAAATTTTGAGCGACATGCGTGCTAATTTGTGGATGTGCATAAATTACAATCAGGTACACACATACACACGCACACACATCATGCCTTTTATAAATATGATTAGCAGTTGTTGTTATAAACCGCAATATTTATACAATACAAGTGTTTCAAAGTTGGGTATTAATTTTTTGTTGAGTTCAGTACTATTTTCCATTTCTTACTTTCTCATACAAAACGTCTGTTCCTTTTTGTTTCGTGTATATTTCCTACACTTGTTACTGAAGTTTGTTACTTGCCCGCATGTTGCGTTCTTTATTAATAACCATTTTGCAAAACTTTGAATTGTGAATTTGATCACTTTAAAGACTTGTGTTCCAAACACGTGCGTTCTTTTTTTATGCCTACATAATGTCTCACATATACTATATAATGTGTTCAATATTTTCAGATAAGTGTCAGTCTCGTAATTATAAGTCAAAACTTCCCTCTTAGATTGTTTAAAAGCTAAACGAAAAAAGGTAACATTATGTCAGCTAATCCACATTTTTACAATGTTGTTGAAACTGGTTCCCATCTTGAAAACAAACTGGTGAAGGAACAGACATGGTTTGATCTCGTTCGATCTTTTCAGTCAAGCAATTGCAGTTCAGTAGGCAGAATTTAGCGACTATCTTTACAAGCAGTTGAAATGTAGTTTGAGCGAACAAACGTGAGGAAGGCTTCTGAATATTAAATACACTCACCGTTGGTTTTCTCATTCAATCAGTTATGATTTATTTTGTAGTTAAACGAAAGCAAATACATATTTTATGTATGGCTCTTTAAAATCGCAAATGGGTGGTGTTTGAATATCAGTTAACTTAATTACCTATAGAAATAGCTAAATTTTGGAAGAACCGTAATCCAGACATGTCTAAACAACATCTATGAAGCGTTGGATATCTGTTTGTCTCTGACTGCCAACAATCTTGTCTGTCGAGGTAATAATTTACACTCCATTTATTCTCTGTCGATCTCTTCAGGCGGAAACATTTCTTGAATCTCGACATTTCAAGCAGTATTAATACAACCGCTGTATGATAGTAAGGCTAGGTAAGTATATAAAATTAAATGTGAGAAGAATCGTAAGATAGTAAAAAATAGAATCATGAAGCTACGTGTTTCGCAGTATCGAGTTATATCCTCTCAAGTTATGAAATCAAATGCTAGTTTTAGAAACGTATCAATCCTGCATTAGGGAAAATGCACCATCACAATTGCTGTATATACGCCATCCCTATTGCTGTATATTGTGATCATATGCCAATGGATTATAAACTGTTTTGCAGTTTTGTTACACCACAATATTCTGTGGATTTTATTAGTGGTTGAAACTGAATAATTTTTCTGTGCATCTTCAGATAAACGTTGGATGTAAAGCCCAACCTAGTGCCAAATATAAATGAAATGCGAGAATTTGGTTTCATGATTGCAGTCTAGACAAAATCTTATAAATTATACAGCACTGCCGACACTGCTGCCTAAGATGGTGAATGAATTGTTCATTCTCATTAGATGTATCTAGTTAATGTTAATTAACAAATTCCATTCGACTTGAAAGTGGGCTAAAGTACAGTGGTACCCAACAAAATAAATTTTAAGTAGTCTTATTGATTTGACTGTCAAACAGAATATATAAATCTACCCGAAATTACAAACAATTTTCACAAAAAATTAGAAATTCTTCAGACATTGCAATTCGCTCTCTCTTTCTGTATATGTGTATATTTGTGTATATTTGTGTATGTATATATATATATATATATATATATATATATATATATATGTATATATATATATATATATATATATATATATATATATATATATATATATATATATATATATATATACATATATATATATAAATAATGAGTGTGTGTGGTTGAATCTCTGTTTATGTCCAACTGCCACTTGACAACAAATGTTGGTTTGTTTATATTCCCGTAATATAGCAGTTAGGCAAACAAAAAGTAAGTACTGTGATCGATGCGCTTGACTAAAATACCTGAAGGTGTTGCCACAGCATAGTCGCAGTCTAATATTGAAACAAGTAAAAGGTAAAACGTAAAGGAATCCGATGATGACTACTGGGATGACGTTGATCATAAATTTGATGGTTTAGGTCCAATTTTATCACTAAACAAATGCAAAAAGAAGGAAATTGTTGGAAAACATATGGGCCGCCTTTAGGCGAGTGAACTCAGTCATAAGCAGTCTTAGTTTCAGAATTAGACAGCTAACGTGTTGTCTGAAATTTCAATAGGATTTTCAAGAAGATTCCAAATTACAGTCAGGACAAAAAGTGGGTGAGGAAGACTCAAAAGGAAGAAAGCCCAGATTATAAAAACAACATCGCAGTATTTAACTTAACTTTAAACGTTGAGCACAGTTCTTCGTCTTGTTGTTTTCAGCCTGCTTCTTTTTTTTTTCTTTTAATTCCTCCTAATTATTTTTTGCTTACAGAAACTTCTTCCGAGACTTTAATTTATTCTTTTCCGGGTCCCTACATTGTGCTTTCCATAATATTTCTAGCAAAGATAGCTTTTCAATTAATCTGTGCGTTACACTCACCGGTTAAAAAAAAATCGGTGCTATTTGTTATGATGCACTTCATTAGAGTGATTCTTCCTTGAAGTCATGCTGTCAAATGTGGTGAAATGGTTAAATAGTTCTTAAATTCGGATAATGAATTACATTCTGAATTATGAACTCCATCATTTAAGTCTTTTAGCTTGAGAAATATTTTCTATAGAGGCAGAGGTAAAGCGTCTGCTGTTATATCTTCATTGATGATCAAGATCATTAGGACTTCTTTCTGACACAAAGGCTGGGGAATAAACAAATAGTTAAATAACTGATGCAGGATATAGACTGCGATAGTAAGCTATCTTTGCTTTTAATGTCATTAATTTAGCAATAACTACATCTCCACTGAAACGAAATATATTTCTTATTTAGATGCATAATTTCACTTGGCATTTCATGCAATCAGTCTGAAATCTTCTAACATTGATTACATCATCAAAAGTTCCATTAATTAAATGTTCTGATGCCTTTCCTCCCAGGTAAACATCATTAATATTTTTGTAATTACTTTCATTGCTTGAATCCGTTTCTGATAATTTAATATATACCTGTAATTCATCTTTGGTAAGGAGACTCACGAGATGTCTGTATCCTGATAAATGTCATTAAATGCAGACAAAAGCACCTGACATGCTCAGACAGTTATTCTATATCCAATACATTCACATTCTTCCGTACATAATGAAGAATAAGTAGCATGTTCTTGAGTCCGTGATTGTTTAGTATCTCATAAATTCACCTGGTATCGTCAACTTTGTCAACTTTTGATTCACTTCTGAGGAAAGGTACCTTATTTGAGAAAGTTTAAGGAATTTGTGGAAAGTTGTCGCAACAACTTTTTGAAATGCCGTTCTGTCTTGCTACTGTAAGAAAAGTAATATAAAAATCTTTTAGCAAAGTCTCTAAAATTGACGGCAACACGCTGACAGTAGGACCACACAGAGAGAAAAATAATAAAAGTCACGTTTCATAATAAAATAGAAGGTACGGTGTATTTCTATAATTTTAGGAATTCACATTTGTCGCCCACCGTGGAAGAACAATTACCGCTTGTGAATCCAATAATATTTCCTAGAGGAAAATTTCTCTCACGCAAGGTACCTTTGACAGAATTGTAAAGACTAAGACCTGTTTCATTTTCAACTATTGTAGTATATATAATAAAATGTCTACGACATGATAGTTGTTCAAATCAAAGCCACTGATAATTACAGCCAAAATGATGGTAACTGAAATGACTGAACTTTTATGAATTATGATAGAAACATTTTGTGATTTGCAGAATTAACGTTAAAACTGTTTTTGTTTTTAAGAAAGTCATTCCAATCTGAATAATACACTAAAGTAATTATACAGTCTGTTAATCCTCTGTTACAGATGAGTAGCGCTTTATGTTCATAAAACAACCGACAAAGAGTAGTTCACTTTTGACTGTTTGCTCACTCTCCGTTCATCATTATTTAGCATTAATAGAGAAATATCAATACTAAGTTTAGCCATAGCAAAACATTTCTTATGTGTTAGAGACGTTTCTGATTCGTTTGTGTGGATTTAGTTATGCTGCAGCTTCAACAGTTGCTGATTTCATTTCTATTTTGTGTAAGGTAGTCCTTAAATTTAAGATTACGTAACTGTTCTTCCATCATTGACTTCCCCCACCGTTTCTTTTTAAGTAGAAGTTTACCTTCCTTTCATAAATTATTATGACTGTAAATAATACACATTCAAGGTTAAAACAACTAAAATGGCGCCGCCCATACACAGCTCACGATGCACCACAAACATAGATACATAACATTAGCAGCTAGATACAAAAGACAGAATATAGTACATATATTTATATCAGCCATGGTACAAAACTCTACCTCTATACATCTATCTTCAAGCTACCGGTGAGTTATGGTTGTGAAACAAACGAAGTTACCATTTAGATGTATGGTAGAACCACCAACGTCTTCCAAAGATATTGCTTTCGGACCATGTTAATGATTTCCTGATGCGATCATATCAAAAGTTAAGGAGTCATGTTAAGAGGTGGGCTGAGTAACCCACAGGATACTATCATTGAAGAAAGATTCGGGCCTGGCTTAAGAACTTGATATCGCTTTTATGAGTGCTGTGGAGATTTCTTCTTGTGACATACTGCACAAGGAGAGACTGGAACTAAGGCTTACACGCTCATACGTGAACACATACACACATAAACACACGCACACACATACAAACATAAACACATGCACACACACAAAAGTGAAATAGTACTTTGGAAAATTATGACCTATAGAACTAGCATTTTCTTCAGTATTCTTGATTATTATATTGTTTCTGTTTTTAAATGAATGTCATATGAAACGCTCTCACGTTACAAATGAGCTGAAGAAATAACCAAAGAAAGACAATGCAGCATAATGATTTTCAATTGATCACGCCATGAATTTATTTACTCTTTAATTATATAGAAATAGGGAATGATGTAAATATAGATCCAACAATGGCTTTAAACTTTGGCACATTGCTAGCAATTTCAGACGGGGTGTCATTGGATTATATCGACCTCAGTACTCAACTGGTACTTATTTTGTCCACCCCGAAGGGACGGAAATCAAAGTCAACCTTCGCGTAATTTGAATTAAGAACATGCATGCAAACAGACGAAATGCCGCTAAACCTTTTGCCGGGTTTGCTAACTATTCCGCCAGCTCGTTGCCTTAGAATAAAGATATCGTAATGCGAAGGCTTTTACAACCTATTCCTACTCTTCCTTTTCTCTCTCTTTCTCTTTCTCCCTATTTGAATCTAGTTTTGCTTTTGCTCCTCCCATACACAATTACACACTTTCACGCGTTAAATATTACCTTTCTGTCTCTAAGAACCTCGAATGTTCATCCCCTTTTCATATTTCCTCTATTTCTCACGCTTCACATCTCTTCCTTTCATTCTCACACTAGTGTTAATATCCAAAAGCTGCAGTGGATGTAAATATATAAATGCACGTGACGTATTCTCATTTTAGATAGGAATTATTTTCAAGAATTTATTTGAGGTATGCAAGAGAAAGTGGCTGTGTGGTAAGAAGCTTGCTTCGCAACCAAATGGCTTCGGGTTCAGTTCCATCGTATGGCAACTGGGCCGACCAAAACCTTGTCAGTGGAATTTGATAGATGGAAACTCAAAGATGCCCGTGTGTGTGTGTGTGTGTGTGTGTGTGTGTGCGTGTTTTTTGTCTGCTGTCGTCTCCCGTCACCGCCTCACAATCGGTGTTTGTAGGACCAAGCTTTTAAAAAAAAGTATTGGGTTCGATTCATTCGATTAAAAATTTTTCAAGGCGGTGCCCCAGCATGATCGCAGTCTAATGACTGAAGCAAGTAAAAGTTTTAAAAAATTATTTTCAGAATGTAAACCAATAAACTAAGATTAAAATTCCAGCATTGGCAGTCTTGCACGTTATCTTTTGTTGTTTAATGCCAGTTCATCCTTGATTGGGCAAACCTGCGATTAATGACGCGCAAGCTCTAAACTCCTCATGCTTTATTATTGCTTTAAATGAGTTTTCCTTTTATAACACGATGCAAGTGATTTGAAGCAGATTTGATAGTTATTTCAACGTGGCCAAATGGTTACAGTGTCACGGTTGTCGGCTTCGAATCCATCAGTGGTTTAATGTTTCGGTGGTATGAACAGGCGTTGATGTGAATTCCTTTGTTAACTTCTGGTAGGTACATGACTGAAATAGGATGAATCAAAGAAGTGAAAATAAAATGTCTCTACTTTATTCGTAATTATCTTAATTCTTTCAAAAAGTTAATGCATCGAAATAAATGTAATTCTCAGACTTCATTTAGAATCATTAGGTTCATCAATATCCCACCGCCGCCGAACCAATCGAAACAAACGATCGATTTTCATTTGGTAATAATTGCCTTTTAGTCACAACTCCTGACAAAAGCATCACTGTTATTTTTCATTTATCTTTCCATTTTTTCGGACAAAAACGATGAGATTTGAAATCAGGACGAAGAAGGCCGGAACAAAAACTGCAATATGAACTTACGGTACTCTAAAAATTCAATTAATCCGCTGCCATGGATTGGTACTTTATCAACTGCGAAAGATAAATTTTACCTGGGCGTGGTTGTCAGAGTACAAAGAGGTGATCAAATAAGCGTCAGGCAATGTAACAAACGCTCTAACGACACAACCAAGTTGCAACGTTAAATAAAACGAAGTACTGAGTACTAGGATCGATGGTATGAACTGACGAAAAACTGCGGGCCATGTGCCTATAGTATTATCATTAGATACCAAAAGGTTACTGAACTCTATCCCAGTGATTGCACTAGCCATCATAATCATAATTGCAATACTTCTATTTAAGGAGAGGTGAATTCATTTTATAAGAGAATGTAATTAGCTGAATATATCCAGTAAGATTACTGATGCTATATTGTATCGACATGTGAAAGAAAGAACACAACTTTAAATTCCGGCAGGATCTAAGAATACAAGTTTGAAGAACGAGTTGTTCGTGATAATATTGTGTAGACTCAACCCTAATGCCACAGACCTTGGAACCCTCGAATGAGTGTTTCGTAGTGCATCTTAGTAGGACGTAACTTATGATAGATTTAACTCTAATAACACTGGGGCCTTTCGTTGTTGGCTGCCATGCCGGTCCATTGAAGAAGAAATTTGATATACAGCATATCAAATTACATCAACGTTTCTAGTAATTTGTCTTCTTCCGTTGCCAAATTGAAGAATTTGTTTTTTTTATTTTCATGTTTTTTTTATTTTCATGGAAAATTTCCAAAGTAATAAAGAAAAGATCAGAGAAAAAAAATTAAAACACGAAAATAAAATTAAAAATAAACAAGCATAATTTTAAAAGATAGAAAAAAGAAACAATAGGAGTGTTTAGCGAAGCGTCAAATAGGATAGAAATCCAGAGAT
Organism: Octopus sinensis; assembly: GCF_006345805.1. Lineage (NCBI taxonomy): Eukaryota > Metazoa > Mollusca > Cephalopoda > Octopoda > Octopodidae > Octopus > Octopus sinensis. The sequence continues at coordinate 19,762,356 of NC_043014.1, read as the reverse complement.
TCTGCAAAACAAGAGAAAGATAATTTCAAATAATTATTCCAAGTGTGCCGTTGCGTATAACTGTCTACTTGTCGAGATTTTAATCTTACCAATTTTAAGCGTCTAGGAATTCTAATCCTAAAAACAGCGTTTGAAGTAAAACAAAAATCAATAACAACATCAATAACTTGACATCAGCAATGGCAACAACAATAACAACAATAAATTCAAGACAGAAATTCTTGTATAAATTGAAACTAAATTTATTTTTAGTGCCATGTATCAAAGAAAAAAGCAAAAACAAAAAAACAACTCCTGTCATGTTAGAAAAAAAATCATTAATAAACTATAAAAACAAAATTATTCCTGAACGATTTCGTAATTACGCCGATGCAGTACTTGTCTGGCACTTGTTGCCATTGATTTGGGAAGGATAAAAGGTTGTGCTGATCTTGTCAGGATTTGAGCTCAAGTCTTGTTCGTATGAACTTGCGACGAATTTATTACGTGGTTATTGTATTGTCAAGAATTAATAATTTTAATACGCTCTTTTAAAGCCTAGTCACACTCATGGGCCCGGTTTCCCGGTTTCTGTGGTGTATATGTTCCCAAGCAGGACGGGGCGCCAGTCCATCCCAGCATCACTCATTTTTGCCAGCTGAGTGGACTGGAGCAACGTGAAATAAAGTTTTTTGCTCAAGAACACAACGCGTCGCCCGGTCCAGGGATCGAAATCACAATCTTACGATCATGATGCTAACACCCTAACCACCACGCCACGCACCTCCACGTTGTCAAAAATAGCAATCAAAAATCTATGAATTGAAATATGCCGCTTTGTCTCAAATAAGGCAAGATATTCGATCCATACACTCTTGAATATACAAAGGACAAGATGAATACTATATCTGCTGTTATGAAATAAGCAATTCATAAAGATGCAGCAATGAACAGTTCGATGAGGTATATGTATGTAATAAATATATGACAAAAGTCAACGTTCAATTTAATGCATATTATATGGAAAGTATATTTAACTACTGCACATTAAGCAACACGTGTAGATATGATCATTCCTCTCTTCTCGACTGCCTATCACTGTGTGAGAAGCTACATAAATTGCAATACACACACACAGAGGCACACACATGTGTGAGTGTGTGTGACGGAAGAATGGGTTCGTACTAACAACTTCACACTTTTCATCACACAAGTCAGGCACAATCGTTGGGGCACCAGAAACAATGTTCTGATATTAGTTCCAACCTTCTGCGCTCTACTGAGGCCAACATTCATCTTTTTGAGATCGATAAATAAACTAACAGTCGCTTAATATAGCCATTTTTTCTTTCTCTCTTTTCCACTGTCTTCCTCCACCCATCGTCTTCTCTCTCTCTCTCTCTCTCTCTCTCTCTCTTTCTCTCTCTCTCTTTCTCTCTCTCTTTCTCACATTTTTATTAGAGGAAGTCTTTGTGTTTAGTCATGGAAATGGATGAGCTCCACCAGGTTTAGAATCTAGACTTGTACGTCATAACGATACTTCTACGATGCCAACAGGAGTTAACAACATAACATTAGTATCTTCACGTCCCTTTTCATAGAAATAGCATGGGCTACAAAACCACAGGAAGTAAATTGTCGCACAAATTACAGTAAAAGAATTTGTTCAATTTTGACACTGAAGAACCTGAAATTATAAACACAGTAAAATGATAAATGTTGAGTATACTTGACACGGTCTGTCTGATCACATAGTTTACACCCGAACAAGGAGGAGTTACGGCATAGCTAAGTCTACGTATGACTGTGAATCATACGTACTTGTCCAGCCGACAGCTTACATCCTATAGTATAGGACCTAGAGCTTTGTATCATAAATGAAATCGTGTATAATGCAGATGTAAAATCTACATCAGCATTGCAATATATCAAAAGCATTTAAGAAAAATAAAACAAAGCAACGAACAGTAGTACAAGCTATTTATTTTCACAGCAGAACTGCCATTGAATATCCACTTCTTTTTTTTTTCTACGTACTTTTGTTTTCCTCTTAGTTTTTTGATGAAAGTCCAATATGTGAAGCGTCGAACTCTCTCATCTTCCTTTGATGGTGAAGTTGATTATCTTTTATCTTGATGTTTTTTTCGGATATCTGTTGTATAAGAGGTCATATAAAGATACACAGCGATAACAAACACATTGAGAACACCAAGCGTGTACCAACGAGATTCTACGCAAGTGATCGAAGTGTTAGAAGTAGCAGCTAATTTCCTCTTAAGGTTTTAAAATAAAGAAAGTACACATTTTGGTTTATACCTCTGTAGTTGTATATATGCAGAAAAAAATCCGGGTTAATCGTATGCTTCTTCAATCGAGATGGAAGGTGCTAACAATATCAATCACATTTCCAAAGTAACACCCATCATATAATTCGAAAATAAAGCTAAAAGATAAAGATGAAAGAAATTGCTATGTCGATTAAATAGGAGACGAAAGCCAGATTTTGTAAGATGAGATCGGATGCATCGCGACGCCAATTATAGGTTGTTGAATCAATATCCAATATTCTGTCTTCTTGAAAAATATGTCAGCCTTGGTAAGCGTCATTCTTCACCGCAATATCGATTGTTTAGGATTAGCAAAGAGAATTTATGTGTATAGTATTAGATACATATGCTGTTGTGTTGGTGATTTGATAACCCTGATGAAATTGACCGATAGTGAGCAACTTTCATGTCGCTATAATTCTATTTTTTTCTTAATATCAGAGCTAAATGGTCCAATGGCTACTATTTCTAGTATATAGAACAAATGCGTTGAGGCTATCATGTTACCTTATACATGCAAGAGTTAGAAATATTATCGCATCTGCTCGTTTAATCGACGTTTAGTATCACTCTACTAGCACCTTACTCCAAACTGCAATCACATGAGCTATTATCTGCAAGATAGTACTCAACATGTGTAAGGTACTGTATAAAGTATGGCAGGCTATGGGGGTAATTAACTAAGTCTGTTATATATATATATATATATATATATATATATATATATATATATGGAGTATTAAGGTGACCAGCTGGTAGAATCATTAGCACACGGGGAAAAAAGCTTAGCAGCATTTCATCCGTCTCTACGTTCTGAGTTCCAATTCCGCCGAGGTCAAACATTTGAAACCAATACATGGTGGAGTATTTTCTACAGTTTCTAAGATATAGAACACTTCTATAATGTACTGTTCAATACAGACTGTGTACTACAATCTAAAGTACAGCAAACACCATAGTCTGAAGCTATTCTAACACATAACATGACACAGTCTATGAGGTCTGGTATATCGAATAGAAACAGAGTGTGTGGTAGTAATGGTGAATGAAGTCCATAATCTTTCATGCACTAAAAATGTAGACGTTTATCAGCAAAATTATTGTACAAGGTAGATTATAGTGATCACGGCACTGGAGATGGCGAGGATTTTCTCCCCGCTAGTGATATAAACATGCGTTCATTTTGCTCCAAAAGCCAATATGAGAGATGTTCTAATGGTATCTACGGCAGTATAGTTTGTTCTAACAGAACATCCACGTTTAAGTGAGAATAAATATTATCTCTCAATATCAATACTGACTCGGTGGCTAATATATTTAGATCATAGTGTATAGACCATCTCGTACGTCAGAGACACTTGTCGAAGCGTATCATATAATACAAAGCATAGCATACAATATAAGTTAAATAAACTCATGTTCATCGGTTAACTTACACGTCCAGTGGTCTACAGCAGGCATGGGTAAAGTTTCTCGAGAAGAAGGGAACATGACACAGAGCTCATCATCACGCAAGCCGTACTACTAAATACATTGAAGGTAATTTGTCGTGGTGCGTGCCATTCAGAAAGTGCCAGAGACTGCAGTGTCTCCATGTCTGATCTAAAATATGATGTATATTGTAGGAACCTTTCTATAAGGTACGCTATTATGTAGATTACATTCTATAAGGCACCTAGAGTAAAGTAGGGAGGCGCAATGGCCCAGTGGTTAGAGCAGCGGACTCGCGGTCGGAGGATCGCGGTTTCGATTCCCAGACCGGGCGTTGTGTGTGTTTATTGAGCGAAAACACCTAAAGCTCCACGAGGCTCCGGCAGGAGGTGGTGGCTACCTCTGTTGTACTCTTTCACCCTAATTTTTTCTCACTATTTCTTTCTGTTTCTTGGCGTCCTGTCTAGCTGGGATGGAACACATACACCATACACATACGCCATAGAAACCGGGAAACCGGGCCCATGAGCCTGGCTAGGCTTGAAAAGGGCGCATAAGTAAAATAAGAGTAAAGTAGATAGTTACTGTAATATTGATTTCAAATTTTGGCACAAGGCCAGCAATGTCCCAAATGCTGAACTATTACTTATTTTACTGATCTCGAAAGGATGAAAGGCAAAGTCGACCTCGATGGAATTTTAACTCAGAGCGTAAAGACGGACGAAATGCCGTTAAGGATTTTGCTCGGTGTGCTAACAATTCTGCGAGGTCGCCGCCCACACTGTTACTGTAATATTAGTTTCTGTATTATAAAATCAAACTTGTTAATGCGTAAAATTACAGTCGGGAGCAGTAATTTAATGATGTCAAAAACAAGTGGTTGGTCATTGCTTTCAGTGAGAAACGTGAGTTTCGTTTTTTGTTCCTCTCCTTCTTCTTCAAAGTAATACCGTTCTTGCAGTCTTTAGGCCATGTAAGAATGCCACAGCATTCTCCTTGACGTCTTAT